>NC_060955.1:4190000-4195000 GCF_910589235.1 Vespa crabro
GAGTTCCTCGAGCACTTCCAACCGTCCTAAAGCGTCGTCCTCGATTTCGGTAAGACGATTATCGGAAATGTCCAACATTCGTAAGAGAGGATAACTGTCGAGATCACCGCCTCTGATGGTAGTCAACTTATTGCCGGCGAGACGTAACGCTCGAACGGATCTGGTGAGGGCTGCCGGGACTCTTGCAAGACCTGTACGGGATGCGTCCACCGTTTCTAATCTCCTTCCGGTGCCGAGCAACAAAGAAACATCTTTCTCCTCCAGAGGATTCTCCGCTAATCTTAGAACCGATAGCCCTGGTAAAGGTTGAAGAGTCCCCGAAGCGGCCTTCGCCAAGCCGTTCCTTGAGACATCGAGTTCTCGAAGTTTATCGAGACTCTCGAACCATCTCGCGCCGAGCACTTGAAGCTGGTTACCGCTGAGATCTAACTTTTGAAGAGAGTAAAGAGGCGTCAATGCGCTATCCGGTAAGTCTGCCAGCCTATTATCCGACAAATCAAGAAACTCGAGACGATCCAAGCCGCGAAACGCGTCCTCGTGCACCATCGCGATTTCGTTGCGTCGTAAATGCAAGCGCGCCAGTTCACTCAGCGTCCTAAAAACGCCGACGTTCACGTCCTTCAGGAAATTATTCGACAGATCGAGACACGTCAAACCGATGAGGCTCGACACTCGCGCGTCACTCAAGTGCATTACCTCGTTGTACGATAGATTCAACAATCGTAACCTTTCGAAACCATGCCACGAGACGTTCAAGGACGTCAACGAACAGTTCGTCATTGTCAATTCGTCCAAATAGGGAAGCGCCGTCTCGATAGTGGCGCTTCGACTTTCGTTCGTCGTCGGGGACGTCGTATTTGACTCGAGATCGGTCGATGCTTCGAGCTCGGTCAAAAAACTTGTTACCTCGTGTTCTTCCGCTTCCTCGACGGACAATCTCCTCGTGTTATCGGGTACCTCGGATAATTCCGGCACGCGACCGCGACACGTAACATCCGCGAAGAGCGGCGAATCCCTGTCGACGATGACACCTTGTTGACAGACGCAGAGATCGGGACAGGCGGAACCGCTCGCCATCAAGGCGAGCAATATGAATGGAAGCCACATCGCTTCCAACGACGGCGACTTCACATCTCGACGCTCATCCGTTTCTATCCACTCTCGACGTTTCCGGCGAAGACGGCGACGACAATTACAACGACGACGTAACAACGGAGAAACGTCGTCGCCTTGACGATACCCGCTGAAAACATCTACGAAATAGTCCACTTAAACGAACTACGAACCACTATTTGTATTATTATTCTTCGATAATCAGATACGCGTTCGAACGATCTACGATCTATGTATATCGGTCGTTCGAGTCGAACGTGATGTCCATACGAAGGACTGCCAAACACTGCGGCGACGAACTCGCAGCTGCACTCGCTTCGCTTCTACCATCCCTCTTTTACCCCCCCAAACTCCGATTTACCCCTACCCCCAGACACATTCCATCCCTATCTTTCGTTTTCCACGGGCGTCTCTCTTTCTCTCACTCTCTTACCTTCCTCCTCGCTCCTCACTCCACCACCTGCAACCCTCTCTCCACCCTTCCATCGTATCTTCCCTCTCGTACCTACCATACACCTACTTCCACTTCCATACCAACCACCACCAGCCGTCGCTTTTGCTCTCGAACTCGATAAGGGGTGCGCGCGCGCGCGCACTCGCGTCCACCTACAACGTACTGACGCCGACTGATACACGGAGAGGGGTGAAACGCCGAAAGAGTAACGGAGAAAGAGAGCTAGGAGTTAGCATCAAAGGTGGGAGGAAGAGAGTCGGTAGGAAGGGAGAATCGGTACCGTGTGATTTCACGAACTACCGCCGCTGCCATCCGGCTGGCTGGCTGGATGACTGCTTGGCTCGATGGTTCTCTTTCTTGGATGCTTGCTTTCTACCGCGCAGAACTCCTCTCTTCAATTTCTTTAACTCGATTCGCCTGCTACGATTGCGATCGAGCGAAAAGAGTTCCCAATGACGCACCGTTTTAACGCCGATCCGTGTCGGTCTCCTTTCGTGTATGTTCTCTGGGTTTCGAAGATCGAGATCTTCGATTTTATATATATATATATATATGTGTATATATATATATATATACACCCTTCTTCCATCCTTTTTCTTCCTTTTATCTTTCTTTCAAGTTCGCGAAGCAACGAGAGATCGTACGTTTGTATTGGATCGAAGTTCAAAGGGACGGATCTGAATTTACGTAAATAGTTCTAGTCACTTGGGATCGGTATTATAAGCGTAAAGTCAAAACTAAACCTTCCACAGCCCGAATCGAATTCTAGAATCTCTCCTTTGAACGAGGAAATGCAGACACATCCTGTTTTCTATGGGATACGATCTGGTAAGGTGTGTTTTGGTTTGGATCCTCTCGATATCGATCGTTCGATCGTTCAAACGTTTCTAATCTGATCATTTAAGTTCCAAATATGAAGGAAAGAAAATTCTCTAGAAAAAATTTCTTCGAAAATTATAATTCTCGTTTCTATGCTTTTTTGGTAAGAATATTAACGATCAATTCCGTAGCAACTGTGAAACAGCAACTAAGCGATATCATTTGACGATCAAATGGCTATAAAATCAAAACTGACTTGCGAATTAAACTTAATTAGATAGTATACTGGGAACATTTTACTGGCCATCAAGCTAGTTAGAAAATTGATCGATCGAAAATCCCGTGATGTTTCGCGTTCTCTTTTTCGATTGAAAAACGGACAGGTTTATATCGATGTCATTTTCAATGACGTTTAATAATTAGTTTGCGAGCTCGTAGCAGTAAAGCGGGCATCAATATACTCGTATGAAAAGACGAATAAAATGTTCGTTTTATTTTTCGAGAGAACGTTAATAACTTTTGACTATAATTAAACGACATCCTTTTATGATATTAATAACGTATAGCAGTTTTTCTTTTTTCTTCGTCGTTTTCATCGCTCTCTCTCTCTCTCTCTCTCTCTCTCTCTCTCTCTCTCTCTCTCTCTCTCTCTCTCTCTCTCTTTACGAACGTACCTACCGTAGTTTAATTCCGAACCGTGTCTCGCTAAGGTTTCATTCTGGATTTCGCTCGAGCACTGACATGTAAATGGTCGGAATAGTGTGCTCGTGCCCGACGTTTCTAATAAGAGAGCACCGTGTATTGTATATATATGTAGAAGAGACGCGCATGTCCAAAGAACGTTCGTCGTACAGGGTGCTTTCAAAGTTTATAAAGAAGCGTGGGAATAATGTTCAAGTTTATACGTCCAGTGAAGAACGTTCTCGCGAAAAATCATTCGACGGTAAACGACAACGTGACGGTATTGGTAAACTCGTTCGAAACGGTAGTTTATTTGTGTGAAAACCTCGATACGATATCGTTCTAGCGACTTCGTGTTCGCATAAAGTGAACACGCAAAGTTCCCTTGTTGCTTACATTTGTGGGGCCAAATGTTTTTGCTTTTAAAATTCGATTCAAAGCTTTTTCCACGTAATCGAACAGAGCGTTCGTGCTTTTTTCCGAATTGAAATATCGACAAACATTGAACATCAATGAATAAGAACGTATTCATTGATGTTGCTACGAAATAATAAATAAATAAATTTATTTTATTTTATTTTATTTTATTTATTTGTGATAATAATAAAGTAAAAATATATATCGTATAAAGCTTTTGAAAAAAAAAGTATTCCTAATACGTTAGTAACTTGATTGAAGTTCATACGATCTTTGGTTTAATCCTTCTCATCTCGAAACACCTTACGCGCTCTTGTGCAGGTTTATATATATATATATATATATATATATATATATATATATATATATATATATTATATATGTATATATACAGGACTTTCTTGGAAGCAGAATGCCTCAGAGGCCCATAAATTAGTTTCTCAGCATCTCTAATCCATTGGGAATTACTGCATCACTTGCTCCTGCTCTTACGAAACGGTCGAACGTGATCTTGGAGCGACCTATATTTACTCTATCTATGTATCTCCTTACTATCTCATATAAACGATTTTTACGAATTTAATATCTTGATGAAGTGTCGCACGTTAAAAGCTAAGAGATCATTTCTGTGATCCATCGAATTCTTTGTTGTTACTCTTGAAACTGGTTAATGACATTGCAGGAATTAAGTATCTAATAAATCTAAAAACGTACCTATATAAATCTAAAATAATGTTTCTTAAATGATTAAAATCTTTATCGTAGTTCGATACTGACATATTAAATGTTCTAGAAAATAATCCAATATATGAACTTATCATATTTTTATAGAATTTTACGAATTCATATCTGTTATACGTATAAACTACCTTATAGCGCTTTTCAATTATATACCGCAAACAAAGCTATATTATCGTAGAATTTGAAAATAGTTTAGTAAACTTTGCATTAGCATGAATTATTATAATCTTGCGGTGTTTTCTTTCACCGATCCGTCGTTACGTACGGACGTAAAATAATTATTAATGATCGCGTTAATAATAGACTTTATGCGATATAATGGTCACCGGTATAAATCATTCATGTATTTTCCATATATCAATGATTTGAATTTTTCTTTATGACGATACGCCAAGGCACACAATCCACATGGGTGATCAAGTGCTTTGTAAAAGCATTTGAGAAATTTTTTTTTTTTAATCAATAATTGCGCTATAATGGTTTACCCAATTGCCGATTTTGAATGATCGCGTACATTGGCAAATGATTGACCTTCGAGAAAATTATAAATTATGAATGAATCGTAAGAAAAATATTATCATTAATGGATTTAAATCTCGATCGTTAGACATAATAAATTAAACCTCGATAAAAAATATATATCTATTATATCAAAAAAAAAAAAAAAAAAAAAAAAAAAAGAAAAAAATTAATAGCTTAGATATACATACGAATGTAAATTACGATTATACGAATGTTTTATTTAAATTCCTTGGATTTTCGTAATAATGTGCAT
>NC_060955.1:4197500-4240000 GCF_910589235.1 Vespa crabro
TTTAAATGAAAAAGAGTAAAAGTTGATTTATTGGTCCGAACAATTTCGATAATGATCAAATGATCATTTCAATGTTCCCATCGAAATCTTCATATTTTATCAGTTTACTAAAGTAAAATATAAATTCATTCTACGCGAATGCGTATAGGTCGAGAGAGTATCGATCGATTTGCTCGACGAAGCACAATGATATACCATCTATAGTTCTCGTCTCATCGAACTTGATACATTTTATGATGAGGCTCATAATCTTCCAGTGGCAACACGCTAGAATCCCTTTGAACTTTGATTTCCAAGCAGTAATATAATTTATCATTATATAATACAGAGAGGAACAATACCGATCGGATCGATATCTATGCGATACAATGAAATTCCGTTTACTCTATTAATTGCCGTAACTATAAAGAATATAATTTAAATATAATTTGCATTCGATTTAATCAAATTTTTTTTATTTAAGTTCGATTGATAAGCCCAAAAAAAACTTTTATTTTGTTATATTCTATTTTCACTAGCAAACTCACTTATGTACTTTTATACTTATATAAATACCTTTGACCTTATAATACTTATATGAGTATAATACGTATTTATATACGTACTTGTACGCGTATAATATATATATATATATGTATATGTCTCTTCTTTATTCTATGTTCATTCGTCTCTTACTTTCTCTCATATAGCACATTTTTGTAATATATTTCGTTAAAAAAAATCTACTTTACTAGTAGATCCGAGTGGTGAATTTTAAAGTAGCAGTAACAATATTCTGCTCGAAAAAGAAAACTCTTTGCTGGATAGAAAAGGATTCAATGAATCGTCCTACTGGGACGCGTACGTAGATCGCTATGGGAGCTTTAAATTTCCATTACTCCTCTAGGATTTGGTGTCTCTAAAATCTATACATATCCACGAATAGAGGATATTCCTTTCATCCTTTACGCAAATCCTCCCTTTCGATATACGAAATACTACTTTCACATATATATATATATATATATATATATATATATATATATATATATACGTAAATCTATATCGAATGTATTAATAATTATATTTCAACAAAATTATTCTACGACTAATCGTAGAAAGAAAAAACAAATTTCTTTTTTTTAATTATATTAAATCTCTAATAAAATTAAAATATCTATTTTATTCAATTAAAATGAAACTCGACGAGTAAAATTATATTACATTCGCATTTCATTTCGGTTAAATGGAAATGCGTGAGCGTTAAAAAAAAAAAAGAAAAAAGAAGAAAAAAAAAAAAAACTGCATGCCGGGAAACATTTTGTCAAGAAGTTTCATTGAAATGTCCCTTGTAACGCTGATTCTTGTTCTTTAAATGCAAGAGGAAAATACCGTAGTACGTTCAAGATTGCGTTGCGATTTATGAAATTTTTAATTCTCTCGCAAGGCATTGTCGCTTGTCTTTGTTAACGTTGAATAAAAGTTACCTCGTGGTAATCCGTTTGTATCGTGATACGGATCATAGTGGTGTTGGTGTTGGTGCTTAGTAATGGTAGTAGTAGATAGTAGCAGGTAGCAGTAGTCGGTGTTGGCTCTTAATGAACGAAGTAGAGTTGCGTTGCAGGCAGGTAAAGGTACCTACAGGTGTACCCCGGGGGTTCACAGCGAACTAGTGGAAGCGGAAAACGGCACAAACGGCCGTTCTCCAAGAGCGAAGGAGAGAAAGAGAAGAGATAGAGAAAGAGAAAGAGAGAGGGAGAAAGACAGAGAGAGAGAGAGAGAGAGAGAGAGAGAGAGAGAGAGAGAGAGAGAGAGAGAGAGAGAGAGCCTGGCGAATCGGGTGGAACAGTGGACAGATACAAATGTTACTCGAGATGAGTAAGAGGGAACAAAGGTATCTGGGGGGTCATTTGATATCTCAGGATAAAATAGGAGCGTTGGAATGGCCTGAGATAAAGGCGAAAGGAAGAAAACTGCGGGCAAGCGAAGAGATGTGTGTCACGGAGGGGGATGGGTAGCTATATCTTTCTCTTTCTCCGTCTGTCTCTTTCTCTGTCTCTTTCTTCTTCTATATCTTTCTTTGCGCCACTTCTACTTCTATTCGTTGATGCTCTTGCCATTACAGTACGAGTAAACCTATGCGAACATGTTTCGGTGTAACGTTCTAGTTTCCGTACGGTCACATTTCTCTCCTTTTTCAGTCGTACTATGTACGTTTTCTTCATTATTTTTCTTTCTTCTTCTTTTCTTCTTTTTTTTTTCTTTTTTCTTTTTTTCTTTTCGTTTCTTTCTTTCTTCTTTCTTCGAATAGGAAAGAAAACGAATCGAGACTTATTTGATAAGCGTATATGTTTGATAAAAAATGTCTTCATGATTATTGTACTCGTAGTTTCTTTTCCGTGACTAATTTTATTTTCGTGCTTCTCTCTCTCTCTCTCTCTCTCTCTTTCTCTCTCTCTTTCTCTGTTTGTGTACACGCGTATACTTGTGTCCTTGTTTTTCTATAGTTTATATATGTCTCTCTTATTACAAAACAACGTACGCTCTACCTAATATTCATGAATGAAAACATGTTTTCAAAATAAATATGTAGTTCACTGTTTCCTATTAAAACCTTTACGATGAGGTACACGGATCAAACAAAATATCATTTTATTCCGAAGCTTCGTAAAAGCAAGACGTCGTGTTTCCTAATTCTAATACGTTTTATTATTAACGCAAATTGATCTCCGTCTTTACGTCGATTTTAAACATCGTGAAAATTGATCAGACATATTTAAGGAAGATTTATAATAACAATAAACCATCCTTCTTGATCAACCATTTTCTCGAGCCAAGGAGAAATTTTTACGAGGCTTTCATTGCCCCAGGTGAGTTTTTACGTAAAACAAGAAGAATGGCACCTGCGAAAGTTTCGTTCTTTTTCCAAGGAATACCATAAGGCACGATTCCAATGGTAACTACGATAACTGTTTTGCATTTATATTGCGTATTGCATATTGCATTTCTGTTAGAACGTGGCAAGAGTTTCTTCTCATTTCTATCTTTAATTTTTAAAAGGTATTCTTAAGTATTCAGCCAGTTCTCTCTCTCTCTCTCTCTCTCTCTCTCTCTCTCTCTCTCTCTCTCTCTCTCTCTCTCTGTCTGTCTTTCGATGTTATACGTATATAATATGTATATACATATAGGTATACGTACAAGTATATACATATATATACATATGTATGTACGTATCCCACGTATACGATAAATCGTATAAATGTTTCCTTCTCGATTATAAATTCGAAATGGATGATTTGAAGAATAATATCTATTTCGGGGAAAGAACAGTGTTAGAAGTTATTCCGTTTTAAACGGATACACACCTTTCATGTAATCTTAGATGACGAAGTTATCTTAGTTATGACTATTACGAACTTTCTCATATCTCTCATACGTGCCGGAGAGAAATCTACAAGAATACAAGCGCCAACATTGCGGGAAGTTTTGCTTTGCAGGTATAGTTATGCCTGTCTTAAGTGTGCGCTTAGCATTTTGACCTTGCAGAAAATTATACTATATTCACTTGCTGTTGCTAGCTCGGTGACGGTGTATCGTGTTCTTATTAAACTTAACCACAAGTTACGATGGAATAAAAGAAAAGTAATATGTAACTTAACTTAAATTTATTGTCTGATAATTATTTAAATATATAAATTAATCGTAGTTACGATTAATTGTTTTATTCGTCGGAGATAGCTAGTAGAAGAGAGAGAGGAAGAGAGAGAGATAGAGAGAGAAAAGAAATATCATTTTAAAGAAGCACTCGAAGAAACGAGCTCGTTCGCGATAATGCATCTCGAATTAATTTAATGGATAATTAAAACACAACGGCTATCAGTGACGCTCTACTTGCCGGATCTGTCTTGGTGAAAGTTAAAGCGAAATTTAAGGGGCGGAATAGCGCCTTGTAGGAAGAAGAGGAAAATCATTAATCTTACCTTTTGCTTATGTTTCATCGTAAAAGCTCGAGGAATGCCAGAGGTTAAAGAACCCGACCCACTTGGTTTGTCGTTTTCTCTTAGATCGCCATTTAGACTCGACCGAGCGAAAAATTCATGTCCGTTTTCTGTTCTACCATTGAAAGAAAGGGAAAAACAGACAGAGAGAAGGAGAGAGAGAGAGAGAGAGAGAGAGAGAGAGAGAGAGAGAGAGAGAGAGAGAGAGGTTCGAATTGTTCTGCGTTTATTTTCTTTCTCTCATTTCCTCGTTCTCTTTTGTTCTTTCTTTACGAATGTTAGGTGCGTTTGTTCACGATTCTTTGCTTCCGTATATCTTCCCAGTGAGTGCTTTCCTCGTACCTTTCCGTCCTTCGACAAGACGAACTCACTGAGGAAAGGTTCGAGGCATGATCTTACCAGATTCCTCCTACTTATTTTCTTTCGCTTTCTCTCTCTCTCTCTCTCTCTTTTTTTTTCTTTATCTTTCTCTATTTCTATTTTACTCTCTTTCTTTCGCTCACTAGTTTCTTACGACTCTCTGATTTTAACGGCAGATTGTTCGAAAACCACTTTACAGTTGTTGTTCGCTTCGATGGATCTTTCAGAACACGTTCGTTTTAGTATTTTATATTTTTGTACGTCGACCGATCCTATACTCTTATTTTTCTATTTTTTCTTTTTTTCTTTTTTTTTTTATTTTTTATTATTTAAGTTTCCAATAAATCGTAATACCGATCGTTATTATTATTTTCATGTTCTTAAGATTTATAGTTCATCGTATGATTTTAAAACGTTCTATCGTTTTTTCTTTTTTTTTTTTTTTTTTTTTTTTAAATCTTTTATCGTCATACCTCCATGCACTTTTCAAATTTCCTTCAATCAACTATCTCTTTGTCATATTTATCTTTAATTAATTTATCGTCAATCGAGAGTGAACATTTTGTTGTTCTCTCGGTTACGATAGGTTAATAAAATTTTGTCAAGCTATTCATTAGATTTATTTCGTTGATTCGATCTTATTGTTAATTCATTAAAAATGATATGTAAAATACAATATAAGATATAATTCGATTACTTTATGATTTTTAAGTAACATTACGAACAGGTGTAAGGTTTTTATAACGAGCCATCTCAATTTGTCTTTTCGCTTTGTCCTTCGTTCCTTCGAAGAACTTTTTTGCAGCAGAGACAGAAGGCTTCGTTTGCTTGGGGTATCAAAGTATCGTAGGATTATAGTGGAATAAATTAAAAGTTGTATGGCCAGACTACTTTCTTATTTTCTCTCTTTCTCTTTTTTCTCTTCTCCCTTTTTATCTCTCCCTCTCTCTCTCTCTCTCTCTCTCTCTCTCTCTCTCTCTCTCTCTCTCTCTCTCTCTCTCTTTCTTTTATTCTCCCTTTTGTTTTCATCGTACAAACGAGAAACTCGAAGCTACAGCATTCCTTTCAAGAAGCTGGCCTTCTTGGAGCCTTCCTTCAATGACGATTCCTTCAGAATCCTTTTTTTTTTTACGTCTTATTTGCGGAGTATGAATATACCCTCTCGACAACGTCCTCGTCCACCTTTTTCGTTTTTTCTTTCCTTTATTCTTTTTTCTTTTTTTTTCTTCTTTTTTTTTTTTTATCCTTTTCTGTCGTTCCTTCTACTTTCATCCTTTTTTTTTTTTCTTTTTTAACAACCCTTCCTTTCTGTCCACTAGTTTTTCGATATTCTGCGGGCTGAATTCACGTTGGCTCGTTGCCATCGAGGACATACTTTTACCCACGCACGATTGCTGACCTTTTTGAACTTCTTACTTGGCAATAAAATTCACCGTACGGCAAAATGATAGTAGTAGTGACTTCTTCCGGTCCAGACGACACGTAATTAATGTCTTTCGCGCAATTGAATCCGCGGTAGGCGTTAACCTTCTAAGAAATTCTTCTTCAATGGGAAAATAAGCGAGTTCGAGTGTTCGTTTTATTACCCTTGCGTTATATTTGATTATATGTACTTTATAATCATTATTTTCCTTTTTTTTTTTTTATTTCTATACGTATCTACCTTCAATAGGTACGTATATGTATATTTATATACACATATGTATATTAAATATCGCTAACTATCTTTTGATACTTTCTATCAGAATTGATCGTTCAATCGATCAAGCAGTACATATTATAAATTGTTAAACGTGACTTAGAATTTATAATAATTAATATTTATATTGACTTATATTATTTTGTATTTTCTTTTTATTTTAAACGTTTGCTTATCTATTATATAATAATAATTACTGTACGAAATTAGAAATTTCTTTTAATCCTGTTACGTGATAAAATTGCAAAAAAAAAGAAATATTTTGTCTGTAATCTTAAAACGATCATAGAGACAAGATTCTTTGTTAACATGTTCGAGATTAGCGAAGAATAGTTTTTCTACCATAGAATTTCTTCGTTTTGTACTCGTAACTATTTTTTTGCGAACGAATAGAAATGATGTGAAATCATATATAGAAACGTACGAGTGTTTAAGGCCATTGAATGGACCAATCCTTTCGACAAATCGTCGTGAACTACTACATTGAATGACATCACCTAGTATGTACAACGAATTAATGATAGAAACGATTGTTCTATTTATCGATTGGTAAATCTAACAATCTTGTCGAGAGTTATCGTAGTATTGTATTGTCTCTTGATATTTTTGTATTGAAGAAGAAGAAAGTACTTTGAACAATTGGTATTTACTTTTCTATTCGATCATTTTTTTTACCTTGATGTCGTCAATATTTTCTAGTGTTTATTTGTGAACTCTTATATTTTCAATATGTATTATTAACTATAATTAAATAGAGAGAGAAAGAGAGAGAGAGAGAGAGAGAGAGAGAAACGGAGAAATAATTTTGATGATATAAGAGTCTACAAACATCCATAGGTACAAACTAAATAAAGGAAAGCTACGAGAGTCGTTAAAAATTATAAGCTATGAACGATATTTTAATCTAATGATAGAAATAAAAATAAATTTATACATATATGGAAATAATGCTAATTAAAATTAAAATTAACTCAATGATATCTATAAAATTAAAAGTAACAATAGAGAATGAGAGAGAGAGAGAGAGAGAGAGAGAGAGAGAGAGAGAGAGAGAGAGAGAAAGGGAGGGAGAGTCATAATAATTACATTATTCAAAACTAGAGCATACGTCCGCCAAAACCATTGCTGTTTTCATTTATGGTCTGGGTAATTTCATACTGCGGTGAACGAGCGTTTAGTTTTGAAATTGATTTTACCACAGTTTGTGAAACCCATCGAAGAATTGTATAACATACTTCCACAAAAAGAAACAGAAACGTATTCTAGAATGATGAAAAGGAAAAAAGCGATATTCCGGCTTTCGATGAAATTATAACCGGACAAATGTATAGTTATCAATACAGAGGTAATCTTGCGGTAGCAGAAATTGCTCGGAATTTTTCAAGGTTTTATTGTACGAACCGTTCCAGATGCGTCTGGCAACGAATGAAGTTCAGACGACCATTAATTTTATCTTGCTTATTTGTAACGTCCTCCCCCAACCCCCTTACGTTTTCTCTCCCTTCGTCTCTGACACGCGTCATTTTTAAATCATTCTCGGCGATATATTATCTTTTTCTTTTTTCTTTTTTTTCTCTTTCTTTCTTTCTTTTTTTTTCTTTCCTTTCTTTTTTTTTTTTTTTCATCTAAAAACGCTCAACACATCCGACGACTTATCCTTTTTCTTTCTATCTTTTATCTTCTATCTTTCATTCTTTTTTCTTCTTATTGTTCTTTTTTTTCTTCTTATCATCTTGACGCGCATACGCTCTCTTTGATAATTAATTAATGCGAACAATTTGTCGTCCTAACGTAATTTGTCGACGTCTTTCCTGGATCATCGTCGACCTTTCTACGTGCGACCCGACTTCTTGCGTTTTGTAATACCTATATTAATAATTTTTCCAGCAAGCATTATACGCGATATTTCGTTATTATACCTTGATGAATTTCAACGACGCAAGAAAGAACGAAGAATGAGGAAGCTCCGTTGTATGGCTTTGTAATACAAAGTAGCAAAGAGATACACGTAACACGCTTTGGAAACATCGGAAGAGGGAGGAAAACGAAGTAGCGATAGCTAACGTATGGAAATTTAAGAACGGCTACAAGTGTATCGGGAAGATGGATGGTTGGATGTTGTTTACATATAGAGAATCGATAAAGGCCTTTGTGCATCGTGTTAGAAAATTTCTACGGTCAGAAATTTCCGCGCAGGTTACGTTTGTACACGCATAAGGAAGATCGAAGGTTGTCGATGATAAAAATATACGAGCATTTATCGAGTTATATTCCGTACCCATTTTTTTTTTTTTTTCTAATACGATAAACAAATCCTTTTGTTCTACATTTACTTTGGATAATCATAGAAAATTCTTTTATTTATTTAGTTTGTTTGTGCATGTATCTATATATACACAAGCGAGCGTAAATATAAAAAATTTTTTATCTTTCCTCTTTCACCCTTGTAATTCTTTATTCTCCGTCTTTATACTTCGCAGGTTCTTTGGTTTCAGTATAGCCTAATTCGATTATGCAGCTCCATACTGCATCATGGTCGTTGAAGCTTCTATGTTCCGATTGATCGGTACATTACACACCTGTCCAGTATCCTCTCTGCGTACACTAAGCCGTATTGAACCGCGTTTCTCTGTTAATTATCTCGCTTGTTTTATCGCTTTAATATTTCAAAGTTTCCAAGCGATGTATAATTAATCGATACTGTGTCGTTTTATAAAGAAGATTTTTTTATAAATTGTTTAACCAATGTCATTTTTATTTCAATAATATTTGTTATTCGATTCGAAATCCATTTTAATAACGCCAAAACGTTGTTAACACGGCATCAAGTAAATTACAATCTCTAATTAATAATCGTAATTATCGTGTAACATAAATTTTGATTAATTGTACGACAACAATTCTTTTTCTTATTCTCTACTTTCTTTCCTTTTCATTCCTATTAGGATATAACGTTAACAAAAAGCGATTTATTAGATACGTTAGTACACCTCATTTGTTCTTGTAATGATATTTCACCTGGATAGAAATTCTTAAGAAAACTTTTAAATGACATTAAATTGTTCGACTTTGACCCAATTTCGCTGCATTATTTTAACGAGGAAATTAACAAGTTGTTGGTCTCCTTCGTCTTCCGCACTTCAGTATCAAAATGAGTTACTTAACGAACAATTTACTTAACAATCAATCTACGAAGAGTTAAATATTTGATGATATTATATCTGATTATACAAAATTTCGATTCGTATTATTTCCATATAACGATTTGTTTTATTTTTCGTAGATTTATTTCAAAGGTGCTAGACAATCAAATTGCATTGTACTTCCCGTTGAAAACACGTTTCGTCGATTTTAAACTCGAGCGAAACTAATTCGTGTAGAGTCGCTATGTGAGCTCAGTCCCTGGATAGCAATAACAATTTCATACGGTCAGATAGTTTGACAGTTTGCACAGGTAGGAGCGTGTTTATTATCTTCGCGGCTGGCAACCCAGTTTCCATTGCGTTTGGTCAATACATTGAGAAACTTACTCGATCAGCGCATACATCCGATGGAACGAGCATAGCAAACTATAAGCTGCGATGAAATGAGAGAGATTCATCGGTTAGTTAAGAGAATACGAATGACATGCTTGCATTGTATGGATTTATAACAATGCTTTCTCTCTCTCTCTCTCTCTCTCTCTCTCTTTCTCACGAAGGAAGGAAATTAATAGTAACACTGTGACTATCAACAGGTGAAAAGAGTTTTAATAATGTTCAGTTTGTTTCGAGAAATGAATTGATGACAGCTGTCAAATGAAACGTACTTTCTATATTAATATTAGATAAATATATTTATATATCCAAGTCGCTTAAAATAATCGAAACGTAAAATGAAAAAAAAAATAATCACTTGCTATGTCTTCCATTTCCCTTAAACGAAGAATCTTTGCATATAATTTCAATGGCGAGTCAACCAAAGTCGAGAGATCGAGAATTTCTCTCTCGGCAGTTTCAAAGGCAGCACATCGTGCAAGATGCCGAGAAGTTTACCTAACGAAGTCATAGAATCCGCAAACACCGAAGATCAAACGAAAATTCCACTGCATTGCATCTGATGTCACCTCAATGCAAATCTTTGGAAGTAGTTCGCGCGCGAACTGGAAAGTGAAGATAGGTACGTATATCTCTGAAATTGTTACGAGGCTTCGTATTTGTATTATAATTTCAAAGATTGTGCCTGTTGCTATATGTTTCCATCTTTTACCGAACTAATCAACTGATAAATAATGCAAATATGAAAATGACTTAACAATAGCCGATAATAATTCGCAATATTTCGCTAATGAGTAAAAGTAAAAGTTAGTTTTTATTTGCTTCTCTCTCTCTCTCTCTCTCTCATCCTTTTTTCCATTTTTTTTTTGACTTTTCTCTCTTTTTTGTTTTTATTTTTTTTTTTTCGTCTCTCGTATCTATAACATCGGAAGAATATCGGGTGAAAATGACTCAACGGATATTCGTTCGTTAATAAGGATGACGTCACAAGAAGGCGAAGTTAACTTCAGAAGTTTGCAGAATCCGTAAGTGGCTGGGATCAAAGAGAAATTCGGTCGCGTCGCATCGCATCGCAATCGCCTTCGTTCTAATGCAAATCTCCGTCAAAGTTTACGTACGTGCACGAATCCAAAACTGGCCTTCTTCCATAAGAAAATGTCGATATTTTATTATTCTGAATTTTATCTTTTTACCCCCTCCTCATCTCTCTCTCTCTCTCTCTTTTTCTCACGGTTTCAAATACAACGAAATATACATACGTTTTTAATAGATAATAATTGGAAATACGTTTTCTTTATTATTGTAAAAATTGTATTGATTTTAATTGAAATTAATCTCGTTTCGTTTGACTTTCTCGAATATTTATTTATTTTTTTCTTTTTTATAGTTCTTTTTTCTCTCTCGAATAACAAGCTCTAGTTTCCATTACAATCTTATAATACATACTCTCGACCGGTTCTTGTATCTCAATGATATATTTCGCTAGCGTCCAACATGTAGACGGCACACGTGGTGGTATCTAATATGACGAAAATGCATTCAGTTTTATGCGCGCATCGTACGCGAGAACCGAGCACTGCATTCGAGAATGTACTTGAGCGATGCGAAGACGCTGCCTGCCGCATCGCTTCACGAAGAGGACGTTGGAAAAAGAGAGAGAGAGAGAGAGAGAGAAAGAGAGAAAGAGAGAGAGAGAGAGAGAGAGAGAGAGAGAGAGAGAGATAGAGAGATAGATAGATAGAGAGAGAGAGAGAGAGATAGAGAGATAGATAGATAGAGAGAGAGAGAGAGAGAGAAGAAATTTAGCCGACGACGTCATAACGGTGATACGAAACGAAAATTCCAACACACCAGAGCGAAGTTTCTTGTATGAAGTGTCTAGGATACTTCAATTTATTATTACTTTCCGTCGGAAAGAAATTCATTTGTTCTTATTATTGTATTTCAAAAGATTTTAATTATTTCTTCAATATATATATATATATATATATATATATTTACATAATAGATATATATGCATAATGTTTTTGCGAAAAGAACAATTGATCATAAATTTTCATAAACTTTTTAGGTTTATGTGTAGGTACTACTTGCATGAAAAAGTGATAAAAAGGAAAAAAGAATACTTTTATTTTACAAAACAGTCAGATAGCAAACTCTATTGCGTGTTCTAGAATCATTTACCTTATCTCCGAGTAGTTTGAAAGTCATGGCGTTACCGTCGACAACGGTACGGTGAAAGTTGGCTCGACGAATCCTCACAAAATCCGCGGACGCTCGGCGGACGTTGAAAATTCTACGAGCACATTCGGCCTTATGCAAATCCTCGGTGGGAAAATGGGTACCATGCGCGAAAAGGTCTCATTCGGAGGCGAGAGTTTCTGGCAAGGGTATGGCGCTTTTGCAAAATCGTCTCAAAAAGTATACTTGCATTTAACGTAGTGTTAAACATATCGACATACCAACGGAGTCCTTTGTACAGTTTCAGTCGTAATGTTACCAGTCTTTTTCTGTGAAACGTCCTACATGCTTTTACTTTATATAATTTATCCAGAGTGAACCATATTATATAATATAATATAATATAATATGATTCACGTTCTTACTTATTTAAAAATCTTTTATATTATCAATTTTCTCTGTGAGAGAATATGCAATATTTTATTACAGTACGAAAGTTTTGAAATTCCATTTATAATGAAAATTATCGATCGTTCATTTATTAATTACATTACTCTTTTTAACTTGTTTAATATATATGTATATATATATATATATATATATATATATATACATATATATATGTATATACATATATGAGTTTTTAACTATGTCAAACAAAGAGACAGGAATAAATGCAAAGATTTGATGATTTTTTTATACTTTAGATGAACTTTCCTTAACAACTCATTTTTATCTGAACAGAATTTTTTTTACTACTGACGAATAATGAAAATTTTCAAAATTCGATGAAAACTCAGTGGCAAACTATTTTTATTATTTTATAGTCGGATACTTTTTAATATCTACTCGTACATGAATATCGTAAGTACTTATTAACTCATGTTTATCATTGTTGCCAACTTCAGAATTTCTAACTCTTACCCTTCATTCTCTCCTTCATCTCTTCGGCCATTCTACTCTAGTTTTCCTATTTTTTCTTTGTTCTCTCTCTCTCTCTCTCTCTCTCTCTCTCTCTCTCTCTCTCTCTCTCTTTCTTTCTCTCATGCTGAGAACTTCACGTTGGTCGTTCACGCTTGTAAGCGCGTGCAAAGTTGAAATTAATTCATTTTACGTCCTAGTTGCGCCTCTGTACGAATACCGACACTCATTTTCACTGCATCATCCATATTCATTCTATTTCGCTATCGTCCCTTAGCACGATATACCCTTGGGTTGTACATATTGCCCTACTTAAAAACAATACAATACGTATGCACACGCATGTACATATATGCACATTCACGTAACTGTCAGAGTAGAGTCCAACGTCAGTACTGATATTGCATTGCTTGCCTCCGATTCTTACCGAAACTCGCTATATAATACCTGACATATTAATTAATTACCTATTCGATGCAAACTGCTTACTCTCTCTTTCTCTCTCCCTGCCCTCCTCTCTTTCTCTCTCTCTCTCTCTCTCTCTCTCTCTCTCTCTCTCTCTCTCTCTCTCTCTGCCGTGCTTTCGAATGCTTCTTTGTCTTTTCGTGTCCAGACGATAAGAGAAGGTTTGCCAATATACAGAAGGGCTTCACGTATTCACCATGTTTATCTATAGAATCCGATATTGTTACTCTTCCATTTTCTGATCTGCAATATACTATAGAGATAATAATAGTGATCGAATTAAGTTTTCATATCTTTCAAATACTCGCAATTTCATATTTTTAATTTTATTACTTCGATTGTATTTTATAATGATTTATTTTATCATCATAATTTTTGTACACATACATTATATATCAAATGTATGATTTTTGAATATCTGTTATCAGCAAAAATTTTGATTTTACATTTGTTTTTTTTTTTTTTTCTTTTTTTTTGAAACATTTATACGTATGACTTATAAGATCATTTTAATGATCTCTTATTGATTAATAACGTGATCACTTTAAAGATCACATTAATACAATTTAATTTAATCTAATCTTACAACAATAATCGCTATTATTTCGAGGATTAGGATTAAGTAAAAGAGTTGTAAGTTTAATGAAAAAATATATATATATATATATATAATAGAATTTTGAATTTGTTACAATAGATAGGAAGAAATTTCGAAAAATTGATGTCACGTTTTACGAAAGTTAGAATCGAGAAAAACTCGTTGAGAATACTTCTTTCTAAGTCGATCTCTGCAATGGTTCGGGCACGTCGTCCAACAGGAAGATAGATCAAGGAACCGGTTGGTGTCCTTTCAGTCGGCACACGTATTCGCCTCGGGCTTGATTGCGGCCGTGTTGAAGTTTACTAGAGTGGACCACAGGGTTGTGAATTGTTTCTTTAAGAACGACCGATATATATATATATATATATATATATATATATATATATATCTGATAACAGATAACAGATATATATATATATATATATATATCCATCTTTGATATCAATTCTCGACAATATTAATTTCCTCTGGGTTATGTCTTATATCTTCGTGTACTAATACTATTATGTACTACTTCTCTCGTAAAAAAATTTTCTTTTTTCTTTCTTTTTTTTCCTTCTTTTTCTTTTTCTTTCTTTCTTTCTTTTTTCTTTTTTCCTTTTTTATTTATTTATTTATTTTTTTTTTTTTTTTATTCCTAGAATCTCCGATATTATTGGAAAATTGCTTTACATCGCTTGCAATTTAACTTTTATCGATCTTGAGTTAAAATATTAAAAGTAGGAGGCATGTTTCGAGATTAAAAATAATATAGCTTCGAGTTTTTACTCGGAATTAGACGGTAACGAAATAAAATAAATCGTATGGATATAAAAATAAATAGATCTTAATTTTTCGTGATAAAAGAATATTTTAATATCATCAGGGGATAAGGAACTTCGACTTTAGTTTACCCTTATAAATGATCGTTGATCTTTCCTATCTTCTTTTTGTATTTTTTTTTTCTTTTTTTTTTTTTTAACCACCATTACCATCACCACCCATCCCCTTTGTCCATGATACAAACTCCCACTTGGAGTATCCATTTCCGAGGGAAGAACAGCCGGGTTCTTGGTCTTCTTTGTAAAATTTAATTTATAACCGGAGGGGGCTCGTCACGATCCAGGCGTTACCTAAGAGAGACCAAGAGAAGAAGAATGCGAGAGAAAGAGAGGAATAGGAAAACAGAGAAGAAAGCTCGCGAACCACGAATCCAATTCCCTTTTTCCGTGGGCTGGCGGCTTAATGGATCGTACTCTTACGTAATATCCGAGCTATCGTTTTTACTGTTATTTCCAATAACAACGTCGATGGAGGAAATGCGATGCGATACAACGTCATTTCCTCTCGTCTCCGCCTCGTGACTGCACTGGTACTAAACCCTTTTAATACTCCATAGAAACTTATCTTCCTTTTATCCGAACGTCTTACGATTTTTCAAATTATTCTTGATATCCTATCATATTCGATTTATACTTTAATATCTATATAATAAGATTTTATTGAATTTTCATTATGAATGAAAAATACATTTTCAAAAAAATAATATCAATTTGAATCAATATCAGATTTATGAATTGTGTTTCATCTTCGAAATGAAATTTAATAATTTTACAGATCAAGCAGTATGATCTTTGTAGATCACTGTAACGCTTTTTTTTCTTTTTTTTTTTTTTTTTTCTTTTTCCTTTTTTTATTTTTCTTTTTTCTTTTTTATGCGCACGTGTGTATAAATCTAGGCGTATACGTGTACGTAATAGGAACAAGTATTTTATCGTGATCCTGTCTCTAATCCTACGACATCTGAAATCGTGTAAACATAGTTTTTGTTGTGTGCTTTTAGGTAGGATTCAGTCGTTTCTATAAATATTTACGAGAGATGGCCGTCCTATTGCGGCAGAACGGAATCGTATTCCATTAATTCACGTCCTTTTGGTATTAGGAAAAAGTAGAATGATTTTGATGCGCGGAATGAATTCGAAAAATCAATGGGATCACAACGTACCAATCTGAAAATGTTCTAAATTTACAAACACCATTGCTTAAATTTGATGAATTAATGAATAACAAAGATTCGAAAAATTACGAACGATCTTATACGTTGATTATCTTTCACCTAATTCAAATTGTTTATTTTACATATTAATACATAAAAAATGTACTTTCGAATAATAATATACGTTTATAACGATTGTTGATAATGTAATACAAAGAAAGACGAGGTGACAAAAAGAAGAATAACGAGAGTTGGCTTTTATTACTCTATCACAAAGGGGGGTCCCTTTTGTTTGGTTATTGTTATTTTGTTCATCTTAGATTTTCTGGAACGTTTGGAGTTCTTTGTACTATCGGGCTTTGCGAAAATGCTTTCGAACGTGCTTTGAGAGAGAAGTTCGTTTGATTTCAGATTATCTGGAATTTCTCTTATGGTACGGTCAACGATAGTAGGAGTCTATCGGCTTGTAGAACGAGAGACAGGTTCGATTTGAAAAGAAAGTGTCGCCAAATATACGAGGCGAGTAATTTTATTGGAAAGGTGTCAATAAACGAGTAACTTCATTGTAATTTAATATATTTTATTCGGATTACGGCTGATATAGTAGCAATGTGAATCAGTTAAATGCATCAGATTGTACTACCCGATAATGCACTTTATCGACTACAAAAATTAATAATTGATGAAATTAAAATTAAAAGTGTAATATTACGATTATCAATTATTAATATCCAAATTTGTTCATTGTTATAATGATCATTATGCTTGTCGAACAAAGGATAATTATGGATACATGTTTCTTTTTCTTTTTTCTTTTTTTGTTTTTATTTTCGTTTTTCTTTGACATATTTACCATTGACGCTTCAAAACTTAATTAATTTTATTATTATCATTAAACAAAAAGCGTTAATATATTAGTATTACTAAATATTTATGTAACATTGCCATTGATCGTTGGAAATAATTTTCCATTGATTTTTAAATAATTCTTTTGGATTTTCGAAAAAGAGATTTTATAAGGGAAAAGAAAAGGAGAAAAAGATGTAACGATTTTAGACGAATATATGTCGTTTAGTTGAAACGAAGGCATCATTTCTATCGCCATTGTTCGCCTGAAAAAAAAAACCGTATCAGGGATCAGACGGATGTCATTTGACTATCGCTCATATAACGACGATATTTTGATCTACGAATCGGATAACAATCGAACGTGATCTATACGATGGAAAACTGTAGAAGAATGCTGATTAAAAGGAGAATAAAAGTAAAAAAAAAAAAAAAAAAAAAAAATGAGAGAAAAAAAGAGAGAGAAAGAAAGGATTGTAACGTTCGAATATTCGTGCAATATTCTGTGCATTCGTACCTTTTGAATCGAGTGTACTCATAGGTACAAGCATCCACAATAGATCTGATCCTTCAAGGATCGCAATTCGATCGCGACGCGAGTTCGTTAAACGTTTCATTGTTCGTGTCGAAAAGTCAGGGAAAAAGAGAATCACAGGGTTATGATGGCGGCTGAAAAATTGAAAATGCAGAAAATAGAGATGCAATCAGAAATAAAAGGACTCTTTGTGGTAGTTTTGAAAAGTAAATGAGTTTTAATTTATTTCTGATTTATTTGAAGTGTTAGAAAAGAAAAAAAAAAGGACAATTAATATAAATTAATATAAAGATTATTATTAATTCCACGTTTGAAGCATTTACACAAGTTCAAACGTTCTATAAAGTAGGTTAAAATAACTAATTATAATAATAAATTTCTAATAATTAATTAAAAAAAAAAAAAAAAACAAAATGCAAAATTAACTACGTTTCTCTTATAACGCTTAGAAATAAATGTATAGATAATCAAAGAAATTTTAAATCATTAATGAGACTGAAATAGCAGCTGTCAGAAGTTTTACTGAACAACATTTCATAAATCTATTCAGTTTCCTTCATCAATCTTCTTTCTGCTTCAAAAACATCACCTTTGCAAAATATATCTTAATTCTATCCAATTATCCACCCTTCTATGTTACCATATTCTTAAAATTTTCCCTCGACTGATGTACACAATAGAATATATTATTTTTTAATTTATTGAAATATCATTATATCTATGTATTTTTAAATGTGCTCTATTTTTTTGGTAATTTTAGCTATTTCTTTTTACATATTTTTCATATAAAATTCAATAGTAAAAACATATGTACTTTTAGCACAAAGTCGAGCATTTTTCCGCCTTTCTACCTTCAACAGCTAACCGAAATGTAGTAGGTATCCTGTTTAATTATCTCGGGTTTTTAAAATTTCAACAATGAATAAAAAAAATTTGTCGTAACTCGTAGGGAAATATTAAAAGAATTTAACATCGTCATTAATTAAATTTTTCAAATAAAATATAAAATTTTCTTTCCGCTGTCTCTTTGTTATACAAATTTGGGTGAACTTAATTTTTTCTTTTCTTTTTTCTTCTTCTTTTTTTTTTTTTTTTGTTTCTTTTCCTTACATAATGATAAAATGATAATTATTTTTAACCAGTTACTAGATAAGACGCTAAAAGATTAATTATAGTGTTTATTAAGCGGTCGATTACCTCTAAAGTCTGTTGTAATTTATTAACGATCAAAAGGGTATATTAAAATTACCGTTCTTCCGTGAAAAACAGTGAAAAGAACGCTTCTGATTTACATTACATGCGACGAATAAAATCTCGCTCGAACATCAAAATTCTAATTGAAATTCCATATACTCATATAATTTACGTACATACGCGCGTAAGGACGATATGAAAAGTTTCTACCGCAAAAATTCACTGGGTTGTTCTTTATATCCTTCATTCGCTTCTCTCTGATCATCCTATATTATATTTAATATACGAAATATTTATCGCTAGAAAATATTAAAACATGGCAATTTGATAGGGATATAATTAAAATTATATTATTAATAATATAATTATATTATTAATAATTATTAAAAATTATATTATTAATAATATAATTTTAATTTAAGTTATTAATAATAAGCACATATAAGTATATCATATTTATCAATATATATTTAAATCATATGATTTATCGATAACATAATCAAAAATATAAATTATTCGATATAATATCCATTGAAATTATATCAATGACATCAATTATATCATATAATTACAATGAAATTTTTAATGAACTGAAACGGTTTCATTGATCTTTGCAATATATTTATTTATGCTTGTTTTTCATTAAATTTATAAATGAATTTTACGCTCGACCTTTTAAATTGTCGGAATCAACGTACAAAGGGCCGCCAATGACCGGTGGTCGATGTTTGAAAAACAATGCACTCGATGCTGCTCTGTAATCACACGAATGAGAAAAGAATGTGGGAATGGGTAAATAGAAAGGGAAGAGAAAGGGATATAGCAGACGGTATATCGTCGATATCTAGTGCGACTCACGCATTGTCTGGCTGCATACTCGTCCTATTACGCATCTCATGTCAGGACAAAGGCACTAACTGGAAACTACATACCCCGCAGACGCGAAGCTCCCATTCAGATTCACCAGACGCTCGGGAAATCCGTCCGCGTCTTTCCCCTTTCTCTTTCTCTCTTTCTGCCTCTCTCTCTCTCTCTCTCTCTCTCTTTCTCTATCTTTATCTATCTATCTATCTATCTTTCTTTCTGCATGTCGTCGTGATGTCGCCAGTAAAACGTCAAATGTCTCCTATGCGAAAGAACAAAAAGAAAAAGAAAGACAGAGACAAAGAGAGAGAGAAAGAGAGAGAGACAAAGAAAGACAGAGAGAGAGAGAGAAGGAGAGAGAAAGAGGATAGCAAGGTTTGTATTTTTCCCTTCACCGAGCCGATTATATGCAGAGAAATACGCATCTTCCAGACGTTTCAATTTTACATTTTCCAAAAATATCTTTCATTTTATTTTCTATAATATAGGAAATATCTTTTCTGGGAAATTTTCGAAATGGCGGTCAAAGTTATAATTGCAAATAAAATTAAATATCATTTCGAAACGTTCTGCGTTATGAATATAAAAAATTTCTGTGATTTTTTCTTTTTCTTTTTTTTTTTTTTTGCCAAGGATAAGATAATTACTGTTCTTTATTTTTTCTTTTTTTTTTTTCTTTTTCTTTTTCCAGAAACGAAGATATATTCGGATTTAATCGAAGTTAAAGGGGAAAAGTTCATAATTTTTCAGCGAATCACGAGGACCACTGCATTTTCTCCCGACACATCAGCCACGTTTCGACGATTCATTTAACGGGCAGTGAATCTTACGGTATTTTCCGCTGCTTTTTCTTCGATCTCCGAGCACGCGATAAAATCTCGGCTTAACCGTTTTATCTCAACGATTCTGTCCCATCTTTTCGTATTTTCCCGAGAATCCTGAGGATTTGTAGTGGATCAAGCACGCAAATAGCGGTACAAACTTGTACGGGGTAAATAAAACGTAGCCTTCAACCAAGATACATATGTTGGCTTATCGAGAATTAAATTTAATCGTTTGGACGATCGTTCTTTCATAGTACATAATCGTTGACTTTAACGTTCAACGATGTACAATATCGCGAATACGTTTACCTGTCACCCTCTTAGTTTCATTCTCATCCTGTAATTACATCGATTTTTTCTTTTTCCAAACAACTATACCACGTTTTAATACCCTCTTATTAATCCTTTAAACGACAAAACTCATTTCCCTTTATCACTTTGTGAATTGAAATCATCGGTAAGTGCAATTGGGAGTCAACGATCCGTTCATATAATTAACGAGAATGAAAATATACGGAGGAGAGTAGGATTCCCTAAAGTTTATAATGATAATGTACGAGTTTTGAAATTCATTCGTCGCATCAATTTTCCTCGCATTTTACCCGCGTAATCCTTTCGGTGAAGCGCAAAATATTGTTCGGCCGATTGGACTGAGAAAATCCGATCGAAACGAGATCCGAAAACCAAAACTATTGTCCTCGAAATGCAAATCCCTCGGGCACGTTGAATACGCCCGTCTGTTCGCTCGCCCGACCTTACACTGTGGAATCGTTAGTACGCTTCTGCACAATAAACTTTCATCGAGTATGTAAAACAGTCGGACAAGGCGGAGAACGTGTTTTTCCACCATACGAACGAGAAATAGCAAGCGTTTCCGAGTTTACATAGTTGCGAGCATAGTCTCTCTCTCTCTCTCTCTCTCTCTCTCTCTCTCTCTCCCTCTCTCCACCCTCTCTCTCTCTCTCTCTTTCTTTCTGTAGTTCTGTCATGTTGATTGACTTAATCTGCATACGAGCGTTGTCCTTGATAGAGTACAATTAAATCTGATGACGAATGAAACCACTCAGTCCCTCTTTCCCTACAGCTAATATCCACATATCAACGTTATCGATCGTTTTTCGTATCCATGCTTTTTGTTCATTGCGTTACTGATTTGTGGTTGACTTTAATTAACGAGCTTGAAATTTCATTACGATTTACCTTTGTTTACAAAAAGAGATGTATGCTAAGTAATAACAAACACATATTATCACTTAAATCGTTTATAATAATTTTTAATCAATATATTTTGATGTCATTATATTCGTAACGTTTTCCCTTTGTTATCCATCTTTAGAACGATCAATCAAAATACAAAATGAAAAAAAAACAATTTGCGCGATAACTTGTCATTTATATTTCTCCTCGATCGATCCTCAAACGTTTTATCATAATCAATAGAAATTTTAACGCTATGGTAATCTATTTTATCATTAAATATCCTTTCTTTATATTTTGTTATAAAATATTTCCCCAGATGATTCTTGATGATACTTGAATTATACTCTTACTTTTAATAATTAATGAAAGATTTAATAGTATTGCAATGACGTAAACTTAGTTACACAAATTTTTTTAAGAGAATTTATGAGATGATGTTTATCAGAAATGTAGCACAGAGAGCGAAGAAAAGAAAAAAGCGATTAGGGAGAAAAAGAGAGAAAGAGTTTCTTACCATCTATCATACTATCTCTTAGGATTTATGAATTTTGTAGGGGAGAGTCGATATGTGAATAGTCGTTTGAAGGGATGAAGATCGAAGTTCGAGGTAAAAGGTCTCGAAAGAGAATCGTTTTTCAGGACAGAAAAGCGTTCTTAATACGACTTTTTCGTTCGAACGATACTCCTTTTTTACGTATAAATTTTTTACTTGTTTTTGATTTATTGCCGTAACGTTGTCCTCTCTCATCATATTTTTCCAAGTATTTCTTCCTTTCTTTGTTTTTTCCTTTTTTCTTTTTCTTTTTCTTTTTATTTTTTATATATACCTCCTCTCTGTTTATGTGGTTTCGACGATTCTATCAATTTAATTTAATTCTTCCGCTTCACCTTTTTCTAGTTACTTTTTTTTCCTCCCTTTGTCTCTCTTTAGTGAAAAGCTATAGTATTATAGTACACATTAACACAAACGTACGTACGTACGTATGTACTTACTTAGAATTATTTTGGCGAAAAGGAGATCAGAAGCTTAACTGATCCAAGATGGTCTACAAAAGAGAAGGATTTGTACGACAATTCGAAGCATTGTTTGCACTAGCATGTCTGCTATGAATACGCATCTCCTCCCCTTCCCTCTTCTTTTTCTCTTCTCGTACTCGTTGCTTTAACTACGATAACGCTATTTCACTACGTGCAAGTCCCTTCCCTCAGGAAAACGGTGCCTCGCGTGAAATCTAATTCTAACGGTGCTTTCTTTTTCTTCTCTCTCTCTCTCTCTCTCTCTCTCTCTCTTGTTCTCTTTCTCATTCTTTCCATCTCTTTTCATCTCTCTTTTTCACGCCAGCCTTTCTCTCTTAACCGAAACTTTTTAAGTGAAAAGCTCACGTTCTCTTTCTATAGGTACACTATTTCTCGCGAATGGGACGTACGTTTCCCTTTATTTTCGTAAGAGCTCGAAGGAAAAACGTTTTTATCATGGAAAACGAAGCCGTACGGACTCGCGAAATTTTTTTACTAAAAGTATACATTCCCTTCCCGATTATTTTTCATTTTCTCAGATTATTCTCGTCGGATGTCGAGATAGTTAATGATCGGAAGTCGATATCGATGATCGAAAAGTGGGTACGTGTTATATCGTGTCATAATTCTAAACGACGATAGATATTTTTTGAATTTATCAATATAGTATTCGTCTTATGATCGATGTCAGCAATGTCATGTGGAGAATCGTTTTAAAAGCGTCTGTTCTCGAATTGTCAGCTTAGAACGGAAGAATCGTGAAAAAAACATCGAATAGGAATTGAACAAGGATGAAGAAATTCTTTCCATGGAGAACGTAGAGATTCAATTCTGACTATTTCGATCTCTCCTTCGAAACTTTATAACTGAAAAACTCTCGTCCCTCTTTCTGTTCCATCTCTATTCCGCTTCTCCCATGCGAATTGTTTCTTTTGCGGAGAACGAGATGCGATGCGAGTCTCTTTCTTCTCTCTTTCTCTCTCTCTCTCTCTCTCTTTCTTTCTGGTCGCTCTCTCCCTTCATCTTCTTCTTGTTTTTCTTTTTTTTTTCTTTTTTCTTTTTTCATTTTTTTTTTTTTCTTTTTTTTTTTATAAAGAAAGAATACAAAGAGGAATAACTGCTTGCAAGCGAAAAGAAGCTGAGCATAATGCAACGAAACGATGAATATTATATGCAGGTAGATCCGAATTGTTGCACTTTTTTCTAGGTAGACGGTCTTTAAATGCTAGCATATAAGAGAATGGAGACAGAAAAGGTAGAACACGGAACGATAATTCATAGAAGGTAACAAGTATGCAACAACATTGTTGGCATTTCACGGTACATAATAATGGCACGTTCACCTTTTCTAAATCTTTACGGTTTCGCGAATAAAAGAAGGTGAGGTTGTTATTCGTGAGTAGTAATAGTGGCACGTTAGCTTGGGCTAGACACGCGGAAAGCTACGCTATACTTATGAATGTAGTTGCCGGTTTTATGACTTCTCGCTAAAGTTTCGTCTAATTGTCCTATAAAAGTTAAGCGAAACGAATGTCGTACGACCATTAAATTGGCTCTCTTTTGAAAAATGCTCGAATAAAATTTTTCAACGTTGAGGACGTTTAAATGCGAATTATATGTTGGGGAGGCGAGAATTTTAAGAACTGGTGATTTCGCGACGATATTCTATTTCGTTACACTTTCTCTCTCTCTCTCTCTCTCCTTCTCTATCCTTCTCTCTCTTTCTTTTTATATTTCCTATTCGATAGAAGAAGTCTTTCTCAATGATTCGTTTGTTTTTTGTTTTCTTTTTCTTTTGTTTCTTTTCTTTTTTTTTTTTTTTTTTTAATATATTTACATCCTCCGACTCAATATTGAGAACAAATACGTCGAATCGAGTGAATATAAAATAAGGTATTATAAAGAGCAAAGTTTCGCTTAGTATCATTAAATAAAATATCTTTAGCCTGGATTTCTAAGTACAATACTACCAAGAGGAGAAAGAAAAAATGGTAAGGAAATAAGAGGGTAAAAAAGATTGATGGAAACGATGGGATATTTTCTTGGAGATTGCCTTCCAGCAAAACTTTTACTTGCTTTCTCGTGGATGCGATGGTAAAGTTAATTAGATTCCCGAAATCCCGCCTTTCCTTTAACTCTGTTATTCGTAGCTGTAATAAGTGAAAATCCCGCTTCCCCCCTTTCACCGAACACCCCGAATGTATTCGGGACAGGAATAAAAGAGGCTCATTAGTCCAGATATTCTTAAATTACATTTTATAATTTTCGACAGCCGTCGCCACATTGTATTGCGTAAAAAGAAAAAAAAAAGAAAAAAGAAGAAGAAAAATGATCTCATCGTTGAATATTTGATTTTTCTCTCTTGATTAGCTATGTCAAATAATGGAAATATTTTTATATTCCATTTTATTCGCGATCGACAAAAGTATACAAAACAAATAAATCTACGATCTGTGCGGTAGTTTTGACTGAATACCGTAAACGACTCTCGTATATAAGTTTGAAGAAAAACGACGAAACAGGTGGAAGGAACGAGCTCAACAAACTTGACTCGAAGGGAACCGTCTCTTCGTCTCTCTCGAAGGGACATCGATTATCATCGATCTCGTGGAACGATATACTCTTCACCCTCTGGCACCTTGGCCGCTCGATTTATGTACGTACGTGCGGTGGAAGGATTACGGTGGCGTACTTAACATCCATGTCATAAGGCCGCCATCTTGGTTACTGGTAGAGACGACGTTACGTTAGAAAGTTTCAAATTTACGAGGAAAACATGTCTTCGCGATAAAGTACACCAACTCATAAACGAAAGATAACTCGAATAGGGTACAGCATAAAAGAAAGAGAAAGAGAGAGAGAGAGAGCGCGCGCGCGAGAGAGAGAGAGAGAGAGAGAGAGAGAAGGAGGGAAGAAATAAGAAGTGTACGTGCGTGAATACGCTGGATTATGGACGTCCAGAAAGGTAAAAGTGACTAGACGGTACCACGTTCTATCCTTCTTTCTTAGAGCTCCATAGATTTCTTTCAGTTTGTCACTGAGAGAGAGAGAGAGAGAGAGAGAGCCATGACTGAGGTTACCGATATAAAGTAGTAGTAGTAACAGTAGCAATGGCAATAAACCACCGGTAGTGACCAAAGAGGATTATTATAGGGATCAAGAGTTCACCTGGATATTGAAACGTAGAACGGTAACAACGAACGATCTACGATCCAGGTTCGCTTCCTTCCTTCCTTCCTTCCTTCCTTCCTTCCTTCCTTCCTTCCTTCCTTCCTTCCTTCCTTCCTTCTTACCACCTTTATCCTTGGCTCGAACGAAACTTTTCCTATCTATGACCACCACCCTCCTTCTTTTCATCCAACTAGTCTGCCTTCTCGGCTATTTAAAATCATTCCCTCCCCCCCTCCCCTCTCCCCCGTCTCTTATACTTTCTTATTCTTCTCGGTAACTCTCTCTCTCTCTCTCTCCCTCTCTCTCTCTCTCTCTCTCTCTCTCTTTCTCTATCTATCTATCTCTCTCTCTAGAATCGTTCGAACCAAAGCGAACACCATCATCGACTTCGATGAAGTTTACGTTCCGCATCGCTTCTTATCTTTTCATTACCGGAATCTCGCTATCGTTGAATTTTACGGAGTATTCTGTACCGAGTAAAGGCCACCTAGAACCTGGTCGAGTTCATTCACTCGCTAGCCGTGCCGCAAGGCAAAACTCGAAAGTGTTCCATCGTTCTCCTCGCTGAACTATCAATGAGCTCGATTACTTGTGGTTCTTATCCTCGAGAAGAACGTGTCAGTGTGTTAATAGTGGAGAAAGGACTCCTTGGTATTTTCTTTTAATTTAGATTCATAAGAAAAATCTTTGCTAATGGAACAATCCAGATTTTAAAGCTTTAATTTCGAATAAATTTTATATCATCGTTATTATATCATACGTATGTGGTATGAATACGATTATGATATATGTATATATATATATATATATATATATATATATATATATATATATATATATATATATAATCTTAGGACAATCAAGGAAATTGATCCATTTATTAATTATTTTTCCATTTCTCTTATATGTTACGTCATATTAATGATAATTCTCAAAGTAGGTAAGTTATATTTTTCGTGACCTCATAAAGAAAGAAATCTCTTGCGCGCTTTTTATTGGTCTGAACTGTCTGATGAAAAAATTCCGTAGCTGCCTTAGAAAGTGCGAACAGAGAGAGAGAGAGAGAGAGAGAGAGAGAGAGAGAGAGAGAGAGAGAGAGAGAGAGAGAGAGAGAGAGAGAGAGAGAGTTGCCTCGAGATTGATTATGCGTGTAATGTGCTCGCCCACAAATTTATATCTCAACATCAATTCGACTTTCTTTCCCCGCAAAAATCTTCTTCGCTCGTCGTCTATCTTACTTTGACGTCTTGAATATTTTATGTAATATTTTATTGACGTTCTTGGATTTTTTCTTTTCCCTTTTATTTCTTTTTCTTTCTTTCTCTTTTTCTTTCTTTCTTTTTCTTTTTTTTTTTTTTTTTTCAACACTCATAAACATCCCGTGACCACGCGTATTTACCTATTTACCTTTCGAAAAACGAACGAATGATGGAAAATGAAGAGAAGTTGTTTTGAAAAAGTCCTAGAAAGTAGCCATTACTCACAATTAGTTCCAGTTTTTCAATTAAGACTTAAGACACGCTCGGAATTTAAGCTCATAAAAATGTATGAACCAAAGTAAGATTTTTATTCCAGACAGTGCCTCCGAGTTAACTCCAAAGTAAATTACGAAGATCGCGAGTTTTCGTACGCGAAACAAAGGTATAAGTCGGGCAGGATGGACTTGGTATCTATCATGAAGTTTTCGATAATATCTAACTTGGTTTATCAATTTTTCCTCGAAAATGGCCGAAACTTTGACTTCTATGTATTTGAAAAAGATATTAAATTAAGTCAGACGTATAATACGATTATTACTTAGAATCCACATCGATCAGCAAATTAAAATAAAAATTTTAGTTTCGAATGGTATTAGTAATTTTTCTTACGTTACTATCTTTTCTATCTTGCATTAATAGTTGTTGTTGTTGTTGTTCACGTTACTAAGATGCTTATATTCTCGATAATTGTCTTATTTGTCCGGGGCAACGCAGCGGTTTGTTCGAGTTTATCTTCTCCCGGAATCGGATATTCCTTGCGATCTCGTTTGTAAGGAGTTACAGCTTTCTGGTGGCCCTAAGAGAGTATAAATCGTCGACAATGTGGCACGCTAGAGATGGCGACCCATAGCCATTTGTAGTCGGCAGACAATCGCGGACTCTTTTTCCGTATAATGCATGTGGTGTCAGCTTAAGGAGGGTATCGATCCAAAAAAGAAATAGGATATAGGATCAAATCCATTGTTGGCTCTTGTCGACCTCGAACGTCACTCGTCGATGACATGATCCTTTTCTTTCGTCGGACGTCACTGGATTGAATTATAACCCTTCCACGACATCGTCCGTTCTATCTTTTATCGTACTGAGAAAGTATGAAACCCTTGAGAAAAATAACAGCTTGCTGATCAAAACTCTGACACAAATACGAGGATATAAATCAAAGAACAATTTTCGTTTGTATAGGTGCCAACGGGTCTATTGTAAAATATCATTTCATCGAAATCGATTTTATCTTTTAAAAAACATCAATAACCATTCGTTCCTTTAAAAAGTACATTTTTCATATATTAATATCCTTCTATTCCTCTTCCTCCTCCTTCTCCTCCTCCTCTTCTTCTTTTATATCTGTTTCAATTTTTTTTTTTTTTTTTATATAGAAATATTTATTACCACTTTCCTAACTTTTTCTTCCTTTTATATATCCGTGCATTCGTTTATTCGTCCATTATGATATTATTATATCATTAAATATCAATACCTCGTCTTTACTTTGTTCTCTCATGAAATTTCAAATCTTAGATAGTCAAGCTATATCTTTGTAAGCCGAGAATACGCAAAGAAGTTCTTTTCAAAGAGAACGTCCAAAAGGAGAAGGCATACCCTGTTGTCGGAATAAATCGTACTCCCCAGCAATCTATAAGACGCGAAGTATCGATGCTTCGTAGCCGAGCGTAAGAAACGTTGGTGGAGAAAGAGGGAAATGGGTATGGAGGAGGAGGAGGAGGGAGGAAGGGAGTGAGTATCGATGCTGCCGAGTCGAGTAGGAGGAGAAGACGACGTTATTTTCGTCGATAAATAAGGAGGTAAGAACAGGCAGAACGGTAAGGCTAGAGAAAATTGATGAGGATGCACGAGCGTCCTATCGGCTGTCTCTGCTTTAACGGAAAGCTAAATCCTTCTGTTTAAGACGAAGCCTTTCGGGTTTTCCTACTTTTGCGTACGTACCGTTAGGTAAAAGGAATAATTGAATCTTTCTGGAGTTTGAAATAAGAAAAAGATCGAAGGATTGCCAGTAGAAATCTTTCACCGAGAATGGAAAATCTTTCGATGGATGGGATAAAGTGGAACGACTTATCGACTTTAAAGTTTTTACGAATAAATACTTAGATTTTATTTTTAAAGTGTGACGGAGGAGTAAAAGGAAGGCAGGTGGTGGATAAGAAAGAGAAGAAAGAAAACAAAAAAAGAAAAAGAGAGAAAAAATGGATAGAATTCACGGGAAATTTATTTCATAAAGCTTTTGATCAATGAATGTTGCTTTCTTTTTTTTTTTTTTTTTTCTTGTTTTTTAAATGAGTTCGAATTTTTTTTTGTTAGATAAATTTGTTCTCTAACGTTGTAGTAACAACGGGATTATATTGATGATGGCAATAGTTATCTGAAGGTTCGGTTAATTAACTCAACAACTTCTAAAGGACAAACAAGAAGTAATGAAAGTAACGAAACTCCATCGTAAGGAAGAAAACAAAAGGATTTCTATTTACCGTCGTAAAAAGTCGAGACATTCGAGAAAGATAAGGAGCGAGAGCTGGCTAAGTCACGAAAAACACTGTAAGAAACTCAATCGTGCATTCTAACGGGAAGAAAAATGAACGTTTTCTCAAAGAGAGAGTGAAAGAGTGATAGAGAAAGAGTGAAAGAGAAAGAGTGAAAGAGAAGGAATAGGAAACGGGAGAATGGCGTTACGGTATTTGCCGATTTAGCGTCGTATTCGAGGTATATAAGGGATAGAAAGAATTGAATCCTTCGCGTGGAAAATGATCTTAGATTTACCTGATTGCTGAATGCTGTACCATGATCCACTAAAAGGGGTTGATGTTCTCTGGGGAGGGTATAGAATTGGATCGTGTGATGGTTGATGAGTGGACTCATGCCTGCCGTTGGATATTATTCAACATGAGAAAGCGTTATTGAACGAAATGCAATCGAGTTTTACATCAACGAATGTTCTGTCCTATCTTGAAATTTGTTTTCCTCTTTCTGTGAAAATAGATTCGTTCGAAGTCATTCTGAAATTGAAGAAATTGGATACTCCGATATACGTATTCGTTTATAGTTTAAATGGACTTTGAAATCTACGACCAAGTTGATTTTATGTCACGATCTTTCATTTTCGATCCTTTATTCCAAATAAAAAATATATATATATATATATATATATATATATATATATATCTTTATATTTTTACTCATGCTTTTATCTACAAGAGAATAAAAAGAGATAAAGTTCGAATGTTTCAAAGAGATCAGTTTGGTATGATGAACAATCAAACGTTTCGATTTAGAAATTTCATCTAGAAGAGAGGAGAGAGAGAGAGGGGGATGGGAGGGAATATGGATAAAATCATTCCCAACAGAGAATAAAGGGGGTAACGCTAAATTTAATACGAAGGTCGTTTGGAAACACACCGGAGTCGAATCGTTCGCTTCGCGCGTAACTCTCGTTCTTAAACTACTTCGTTCGAGTTTCTCTCTATTTGGTCGGCATTTCATGATAGACAGTAAGAAGAGATAGAAATCGAACGGTGAACGAAACGTTTCACTTCTCTTCATTCCTATGGGAATCATTTTCGAAGGAAGATGGATACCTACCTATTCGATCGTGAATCAAGTGGATCTTAAGAGGATAGATCTTCATGCTTTTATCGCATTCTATCTATTGAGGACGATTGAATAATAATATAGAATTCGTTGCGAAGATGAAATCAAGCGATCGGGTTATTCGTGTGCCCTTGAAAAGTTTCTTTTTTTTCTCCACCTTTTTTTTCTTTCTTTTTTTTTTCTTTTTTCTTTTTTTTTTTTTTTTCTTTTTTTTTTTTACTCGTCGCACGCGACCTATTCAAACGAAGATAAATTACTTTCTGACTTTTGGAGCTGCCTATAAAGTAGTACCCACCTAATCTTGAAAAACACTTAAAGCTCGGAGAAACGGATTATTCAAATCCTGACCGAGCTTCGACTCGAACACGTCGAATGGCAAACTCATTTGAGAAGTGTTCTTAGAAAGTGAAGAGAAACTTGGACGAAGAGTAAGGGGAAGAAGAAGATAGAAGGGTGTGAGAGAAAAGATAAGAGAATAAAATGGAGAGGGAGAGAGTGAATGAAATCACGAGTCAAAGACAAATGCATTGATTTTCTGTGTTTTGCATTTAAAAACAGATATATATATATATATATATATATATATATATATTGAGAAATTCATGTATGTTATAATATAATAGATTATTTTTATCTAATATTATGACGATTAATCATACCGGAAAAAGTAGTCGAATCACAATCGTAGAGTGGAGAACGAAAAATCAATGGAATCAGTCTCGAAGTATTTCTTCTCTTTGTATGTATTATATAATTTTTTTTTTTTTTTTTTGTATAAGAACCAAATTAAATCTATCTATTAATATAGAGAATAATTCCTTGTTATATCTCCTCTTAAGAATATTATTTTTATCGTCATTATTCTCTTCCATGTAAACTTGTATAATATTGTTTTTCTAACAATAAACCTTATAACGAATTATTATTTGTACGAAAAATAATTGCTAAGCTGTTATCAAAATGTATATATTATAAACGATTTATATAATGTATGCATTGTATGATAGATTGAAACGATATCAAACGTTTCCCATGTATGTACGTGGATATCTCTTAAATCATCTTGCTCGTTTCAGTTATAATCCGTAACGTTAATTTTGAAAAATCGTTTACTTACTTGATACTAGATTAATGAATTTCCAGGAATGAATATCGCGCATATAAGCTTCTTTCATCTTTGATATAAATATTCTGTACACATACAGGCACACACAGAAATAAAGTGCAAAGTTGAATGTAAAGCAATTCAGAGCTATAATTATCGTAGCACGGTGGATGTAAATCATAATTTTTTTCATTTCATAATAAAGAAACGACGTCTTTCATCGTAAAGGATGTTTTAATTAAAGACCTCGGTAATGACGGCATCGTAGCTTTCGTCTTACATTTATATTTAATACATCATTCGACGTTGGCCAACTATACGTATACTACCTCGCACATACACCGATATACGTCAGCTCGTATACTGACGTAGATTCGTTCATCGTAGATCCTTCTCAGCGACAATGAAACACAGAATTAAACGTAGCGTACAGTATAACGAGCTTACTGCACGTAAGATACCTGTTGCATAGGACGATCATACAGCCATAATATTGTACGTTCGTTCAGCCAAATTTCAAGAGCCTTTTCGCTCATATTGCGTTGGACACGTAATTACATTGACTCGTGTTAACATCGGTCTGGACAAAAAAGTTGCATTATTTTACAACATCGTAAAATTTTATACGTTGTTTCAAATTAGCTACAGTTTAAACTAATTTATTAGAAAATAAATATGAAATTACGATTGTACGTAAGTAAACCATATGACAGGACGACGGTATAAGAGTAAAATTAGATTTTATCGATTTTAACTTGTGTTCTTAAAAGGAAAAAAAAAAAAAGAAAAAAAAAAGAAAAAAAGAAAAATTCTTCTCAACGATTAATTTACATTTATTTTATACGAAAGAAAGAAACGAAAGGAAAGAAAAAAAAAAAGAAACGAAAAAGAATTAATATTCGAAATCTTACATTGAAAAATTTTAATAGAATTAATATAGACAAAACGAATTAATATAAAATATCAAATAAGATGGCACACGAGGGAGACAATTAACGAGAAGTAAATTAAGATTTGATTAAGTCTCGGATCGGCAGCATTTAAATTTAAATTCGTTTGCGATGTCTGAGTATACTTTGAGAAAGGAAGATGTGGAAAGAGTCGATGCTTATTTAGCACGCTATGGCGGTAGCCGCAGGTTCATTTCAACGCCATATAACTTGGCGAGGTGGATGAAACGTTGCTGACTGAATGCGGTAGAAACTGTCAGCGTTGAATTCAATGTGACGTCCAACTGCTGTCTAGCTTCCTGTATGGAACGAGAGAAAGAGAAAGAGAAAGCAAGAGAAAGAGATGTAGAGAGTTGCAAACGGATTGGTGGTAAGAGGATGGAAGGTGGTTATAGCCGATTTTCCACATAGAACCGAAATTGATGCGCTTTGAATCCTCTTGGACCCAACCTCTCTTTGTCTTTCTCTCTCATAGAAGCGAGGAAAAGACTCGTTAATTATCGCTGATCTCTCTTTCTCTGTGTGTCCTATCACGGAAGAAGACCAACCGCTCTTGCTTTTCAGCAATTTGCGTTGTTCCAACTCAACTAACGAGCTTTTTCTTTTCCTTCCTTCCATTTTCTTTATAGTAGCATGTAATGTTACAATGGTAACGATTAAATCGCGAGTATTATAATATTCGATATAATACTCGCGATAATAATTCATCTAATGATAAAACTCGTTATTTACGAAGAAAATATTTTGCTATCGTTTGATGCTTTTTTTTTTTTTTGTTTGTTAAAAGAATAGAAATTACTGCTTTTGTTATTGTACCATCTTTTTCAATCTACTAATATAATACTTTCTTTTTTTATTTATGCAAATATTAAAAATAACTTGCGTAATTATATTAGTTTTCTTTCTCTCTAAATCTCTTTCTCTCTCTCTCTCTCTCTCTCTCTCTCTCTCTTTCTCTCTTTCTTTCTTTCTTTTTTTCCATCTTATCGAATAATATTTTGTTTATTCTGTGACATGGTTGTATCGTAAATATATATAACAAATGCGACATATAAAAATATCGTGGATATGAATGCATGAAATAACATTCCTGGTCTGCATGTTATGTCTGGTATATTGAAATGTGTATAAGAGAGCGACGGCAATAATGGTGAAAGAGGATAAAAATACGAATTACAAATTTTTTCTCGGACACAAACGTCACATAAGAAAAGATTAATTTCATAACGTTAGATAAATAATGTAGGACAGCTTCGTCCTTTTACAATCATTAAAAATGACGATTTTTCAGATGAGCTTCAACGATTCATTTTATATATATATCTCGATTGTGTGAGTTTTAGTATCCGAATAGAGCTTAGTATCTTACGATCTCGTTCGTTATATTTATCGAGTTTCGTTGATTTTCACGCTTACGAAAAACAAAGGGATTCTTATCTCGTGGGATTCGGTTGATATATTTTTCTTCGAATATCATTTCAACGTATCGTGTACTTTGCCTTTATATTTCTATTTTTGATAGAAATGCTCTTGGGTTATATTCAAGACGATTTGAACATAAACAGTGACCCAATAAAAGTATTAGATAGACGAAAAAAAATAATCCAATCACATTTTCCACTTTTTCAACGAACACAGTTAAATTTTCTTTCTCTTTCTACCTTTCTCTCGTTCTCGATGAATCTAATTATATATTGATTTAATTTGATAAAATCGAAATTTTTAACAAATAATGTCAGATATACAACAAAGATAAAATTCACGTTTTCATGGGAACATACATTTATCTTCTGCTAGTACAGCGATTCTGTCCTACAGTTTCGTGGTACACGCAATAGAGGTATACCTTTCGTTGGTTGGTCGTCGTCCGTGGGACAATTTTTAGTGCAAGCCGTCGCGCGGCAATTAAACGAAACAAATCGTGGAAACACAACGGCTGCGTTCCAATGCGAAAATTCGCCCTAGGTACGTATATACGTGCTCGTCTATGTGGGCTCCAAGTGCACGCTATGCGCTTTCAAATTTTCCGAGGTGGTCATAATGAGCAGGATAAGTGGTTTAATTGAATTAATTCTGCCCGGCCAACCGTTGAACGCATTTTGTGATTTTATTTCATCTTTTCCTTTTTGTTTTTTCTATTTTAAATCTCATGAAATTTCTCATCGAAAAAGAGAGAGAAAGAAGAGTAAATTTTTCTTCTTTTTTTCCGATTACTAATAAATATTTTTTATTTATCTAGGTGATTTTTCTTTCGGATATATTTTCATTTTTTTCCATCTTTATTTCTTGCATAATACGATGATATCTTTTTATCGATTTGGACTTTTAACTTTAATTGAACCTGGTACAGTTCACATTCCGTATCTTATTTTTATCATCTTTATCGATGTAAACGAAATAAAATAAAAATAGAGTCTTCACAAAATCTAGAGCAACATCCTAATTCGATATGCCAACAATATTTTGCGAGATAAAGTTTTACACGAGTAAATCCATAAAACGAATAATAATAAATTGGAAAGTTTAGACTTTTGCATGACCAAAAAATGGTTCTCGAAATCGACTTTTACGGAGAAACCTTCGGTAAAATGTCCTTCGGAAAAAGAATGGAAGAGTTAGGAAAAGAAAAAGAGAGTGAGAGAGAGAGAGAGAGAGAGAGAGAGAGAGAGAGAGAGAGAAAGAGGGAAGGAGGGAGTCAAAGGGAGAAAGACAAAAAGTCCAAGCTGATAATGGAAGGAGAAATTTATATAGGAATCGGTCCTCTTTCTTCTCTTTTTCTCTTTTCTCTCTTTCTTTCTTTCTTTCACTCTCATCGTAACTAGGTATTTACGGCGGGTAAATAGTACGGATGCCCTACGGTCCTTCTTTCATCCTACAGACCAGTGGTCCAAAAGGGTGGAGGTTCTTTCAAATGCAAATCCATCTAGTCACCACTCGCCACCATTGCCATAGCTTTCTCCCTTTTCTTTTTGCCTCCCTTCTCTTCTAGTCTAGTCTATCTATCCTCTTCGTGAAGTTGTAAAACGAACGATAGAGAAACTAGAAAGGAGAGAAAATAGAGAGTGGAAGAGAGAGAGAGAGAGAGAGAGAGAGAGAGAGAGAGAGAGAGAGAGAGAGAGAGGGAGAAGGAGAGTGCGTTACAGAGAAATCGCTTTATTTGGAAAAAAAAAAAACGTCGAAAAAGGAAGGAGAAAGGAACCCGAAAGTCCGAATGTGGCCTCCCTCAACGAGAGACCCTTTCTAATCTACGTACCTTCGAATCGTCGAGTCGTACTATTAAATTCAATCGATTCAACCAAACGACATGCGTTTCCTTTCGTAGGAACAAAAAATTTACATTCCAATTCGAGCTCGGAAAAGGCGCTCGGAAGATGTCATTTATTTACAATGATAAAAGTCTCGGTTCGAGTTCCAACACGATTCATTTATTATTCCGTTCGATTCGTACGTTCGTGGCTCGTCATCGTGCGTTTCGATTAGGGGAATGAAATTTACAAGATGTTAATGTATATATCTATGTCTATATATATATATATGTATGTAATATATAAGTATGTATGTAAGTATATACGTATATATGTATGCATGTGAACCTGTGTATCTTCCCTTAACACGAGGAAAATGTTTTCCCTTAGAAAAGAGCTGACGTAACAACAATTTCACGGAGTATTTATGGCGTCTCGTAACGATGCTCGAGGGCTGTTATACTTGTATTGGGAAGAGAGACAAATGCCTATCACATATCACAGGAGTTAGTTTTCTCGAGAGCACGTGGTGTATACAGATTACGTTTTTCTGATCGATCGTAGTGAGAAAACTACTACATCGTGATTTTTGTCTTGCCTCAGGTTTATCTTTATTCGACGTTGAGTACTCTTAAAATGGCTTCGAGCTGTCTCGCGAGAGGTATGACCTCGTAACGATTCGTATTTTATGAAGTTTTATTTAAAATTTACGAAGTTGAAAATGTTCGAATCCCTATGGATTGTAATATATAATATATATTAAAAAGTACAACGTGTTAAGCTTATATACAATTTATATGTAAAATCATTTCCATCATTTTATTTATCGATATATTAAAAATTATTATTTAATAATGATCATCGTCAGGGGAGATGGGGAAATGATAAATTATAACTTTAATTTGTAAATTAAGGTCTTATATAAATAATTCCGTATGATATTTCTGTTTTAAATAAAATTCAACGTTCATTTCTATTAATCCTAACTAATAATGAACACTTTACTCGTTAGTAGTAGATTTTATTTACGAATTTATGTTATATGATAATGTAATATATAGGAGCTTCTAAAACCGATGCCAAAGAAGCTATTTCATTTAATCGAGCGTATTAACGTCAACCGTAGTATACTAGAGTGCTCTCCTTTATTCCGTATATTTCACATGCAAATTTTTCCAAGGTTTATCGTTAACATCTTCCACCTGCATTGCGTCGGCAAAGGAATTTCTCTCGCTTAACAACGCGTGACAATAATCCATATGAAACTTTTTGCATTAATTCGAAATCTTATTCAAAGAGAATACGTCATTTTCTCTCGTAGTGAGCTATTTTGTTTCTTTTTCTTTTTTCTTTCTTTTTTTTTTTTTTTTTTTTTTTTTTTGTTTATTTGTTTATTATTAAATCTATAAAGATTCATCGAAATTAAAAAATTTTTCACTTGCATACGACATATTATAAACAATAAATTACATCGATCAATAATTTGAATGTTATTAAAATCAGCATATGGAAACATAATATTATGCTTTTTTTTTTTTTTCTCTTTTTTTTTTCTTTTTTTTCAATAGCCGATCAATACATCCCACATTCAATCGATTTTCGATAAAACAGAGATACTTCTCTTTTTCGGAAACCTCATCAAGGATTGATGGTTCATTTATGAAATACCATCGTCGTCCGATAGTTCAGTTTCGCTAAAAGTTCTATCAATCGAAGTACCGCCGTCACAGTTAAGATAAAAAATAAGCGGAAACGGGCATCGAAAGTATTTTATAGTAGATTGACAGAGACATTTTCATTTCATGAGATCGCGATTACATTCGTCAAGGAATGACCTTGCTGCTATCTGTATATATCTTTGTAATTAAAAGAACCTTCTCCTTTACTTGCACGTTTATTTACTTTATCGCTACGGTCTTGATAAATGTGTCTGTTTGCCAGAATTGAAAGCAGTACCAATCTATCGTTGAGGCGTTCACGATGGTATAATTTACTCTTCTTTTTTTCTCTTTCTCTTATTCGAATTATTTCCCTTCTCTCTCTCTCTCTCTCTCTCTCTCTCTCTCTCTCTCTCTCTCTCTCTCTCTTTTTCCTCTATATCCCCAGCAACTTGTCTGTTCCTTTTGACGGGTAGCCTCCAGGGATAAAAGAAAATCTAATAACGTTAGCGAACTCGTTGTTTTTCTTCCGAAAGACTGTAATCTCATTTTCTGAATACGCCGAACGAAAACATATGCATATCCTACGGGGTGATAATTGTTTTCGTTTTCATCCGCTATCTCGATATCTGTCTTCATAATATTGTTTCCCTATGCGAAAATTTTTCATAAATAAGTAGATATATACATAGCGAAATATAGATAATATATTCGTTAATTACAAAAAGGTGCCTATATAACGTGTATTTTCAATATGACTATAATTATTATTTTGTTTTATTCAAAATAAGATTAATTATGATAATTTTCGAAAATCACTTTCTAACGATCAATTCTATATTATATATCTTCAATATCAAGATATCATTCGACGAAAGAAATAAATCATATTTTGATTTTTAAATTTTATATTCATTGATATATTCTTTCGAATTAAATAATAAATGTTCATTCGTTATTTTATTTTTATTTTTATTTTTATTTTTATTTTTATTTTTATTTTTATTTTTATTTTTATTTTTGTAAAATCTAATATATAATAAGTATTTCATAAGTATAAGATAATCATTATTTTGTATAGTGCAAACGTGTATGCGTTCTAATAAAGAAACTTTTACGATCAAAGAAAGACTTTTCCTGGAAAATCAACGTATTCACTTGTATTCCTTTGAGATCGTACACTTGTAAAGTCGTCAATTTAATTTCTTTTGGAATATTACCTCGTAAACTTATTGAGATACTTGACTTAAAAATTTATACAAAAAATTCTACGATAGGAGTATTATTAATTTACTTGACAAAAATTAAGTGGCCCAGTTATTATTACTATTAGATCATTAAGATACATCTTGATGTCAATTTATATATTACATTTTGCCTTTTCAATTTTTCTTTTTTACTTTAAGCATTTGAAAGTTTAAATTTATGTTATACATTTTACTAATGTCCAACTAACTTATCATTAATAATTAATATTATTATTAGTATTAAAATGTACACCTTCTATTGTTTTCGAATTAGTAAATCAATAATTGATTTTATATTATTTATAGCTTTTGTAAAATAATTAATGTACGTAGGCATAATATAATCATCAAAGAACAAATATGAGTTAATTATCGAAAACAATAGGAATAATAATTTGTTATACGTTATTTACGAACGTTATTTACGAATTCTACGTAGATTAAATCGAAAGAAAGATGTGATATTGTTATAAGCGTGGCAGAGTGGACGAAAGAAATATCCCCTTTGACATTTTTCTCTTTTATTCTCGAGAAAATATAATTTTATTTGAAGGAGACGAATCAACGAGAGACGTAGTGCAAGAGAGGAGTTTCTATTCAGCGAACACGCCATCTGTCAAGTTGCCACGAAGACAGAAAGCTTGAAAGACGGGCAGATCTACATAAAGAGAAAGGAAAAAAAAAAATCGATGACATACCAGATCCATTCTCCTACGCGAACGGTTATTCCTAAACACGTTTTCATGGTCTCCATAATACTCGAATGGTACATTAACGAAATACATAGATATTATATGAACAAGAGAGAGAGAGAGAAAGAAAAAGAAAAAAATTATTTTCATTCGTTTTTTATTTTTTTATTATTTTTTTTTTTTTCTTTTTTCTTTTTCTTTTTCAATAAATCATTCATCATTCCGTTTCATTTGGCGTGAAAATTGTAGAAATTAACAATACAAAGTTTTATTTTCATTAATTGAAATAATTGCAAATTGTGAAATTCCCAAGAATATATTTTACGGAAAGGTCTGTGCGTTTGAGTAGTTAGTAACGTCAATGGTAAGGGCGAAGCCCTGGATTCTGATATTACGTCGCTCGAATTCGCCCATTCGCGTAACCCTGAATGCAAGATGGTCAAAAGGCTTATGTGTGACTTGAAGTGTATACACGTTCGGTGATGCCGAATGGTACTTGTACCACCCCACTTGGAAATCTCACTCATTCTACTGAACAATGAAAACCATCAATCCGTTTCTAGGGAACGGAGTTGAAGAGGGAGAATTCTGTCTTGAAGCAAGCTCGATCTTGAGAAAGTCATCTTGCTTTCCACATCCATGCGTAAGTACTATGCTAGCACGTGCACCCACAATTCATTGACTGAAAATATCGTATTTTGTTATGGAGAAAATATATGAAGAGTATGTATTAAAAAAATTCTTAAAAGAAATGCTTGTGATAAAAATAGTATATATATATATTATGTATATATATATATATATATATATATATATACTATTATAACGATATGTATAAAAATTTGATTATTCTTATATATGTTTTATTTGCTCATAAATCTCTTTCTCTCTCTCTCATTTTCTCTCTAGAAACTAAATAAGCTCTTCAAAATGTGCTCGTCAAATAGAAAATATCTCCCTGCTACATAATTCGAAAGCAAGGGAGTTTTACGAGCACTGGACATCAGAGAAACCATTACCGTCTACCCTGTAGTGAATTTGTTAGCTCGAGCTTCTACGTATATACATATGTTCACCTATACATAGAAACGCCATCAGAAATTAAAGGGTCGTACAAATAGTATGTAGCAGAGAGAAAGAGAGAGAGAGAGAGAGAGAGAGAGAGAGAGAGAGAGAGAACGTGCAATCCGTATCGAGGAAGTATTGCTTAGAGTTTTCGCTACTTACTATCGTCTTTTATTCCTTCTGATCCTCCCTCCGCATCGTCTTAAGCTTCGAATTGCCAACGGAAAAGTATCGTTTCTACGAGGATCGATAGCAAATTTCAATCGATACATAGTGGCATAGCGAAGAGCTCGTATAACTACGTATTTCTTTTTAGATATATTTGCCTCCTTTCAAGATAGATCTTTTCTTTTTTTTCTTCTTCTTTTCTTTTCTTTCTCTCTCTTTCTCTCTCTCTCTCTCTCTCTCTCTCTCTTTCTTTCTTTCTTGTGTCGAACTAATATGGGTATTAGGCGGTTATCTCAAAATAATGAGATTTTATTTCCTTGAAAAAGATCTCTGTTCCATTTTTCTGATATAAACGAATAAGTAGATCATTGGATTTTTTCTTTTTTTTTTTTTTTTTATGAGATCGATAGGTATTATAATTTACTGATTGAAAGTTTTATGGTTTCGTTACTTTGATCACAATTAAAAGAAAAGAGAAAGGAAAAGAAAAAAAAAGAAAAAGAAAAAGAACGAAGAAACGGACAGAGATAAAATGAGATTCACGATCACGATAAGAAGATTGTGAAATTATTAGTGAAATTATCAACAAAGAGTAACTTTTTTTTTTATTTTTTAATCACCGTTCGAAAGATAAGATCGAATCAATTTCGAGTTACACGAGTTATTGACTTTTATTCGTACATTGCCGTGGTAGGTTTTTATCTAGTGCGTATCACTCAAAGAAGATGAGCTTCTATAAAAATCTCGTTTCACGTTAAGAAATGGCATCTTTTTACTAGGAGTGATTTCTCTTGTCTTATGTCTTGTAATATAATACGATTATTCTTTTATTCTTATTCTTATTCTTATTCTTATTCTTATTGTTATTCTTATTCTTAGCCGATGAATGCACTCTTCTTCTTTATAATAGCAGTGATCTTTCTGAAAATTTCATTGTGAAAGTAATAACCTCGATTATAACCCTTTATTTGAACTATTCTACGGGATTTCAAGGTAATATCTCTTTGGATAAAAAATCGCACAATTTTCACAAATGTCGATTAGATTTATTCAAATTTATAATTTGAAATTATTCGAGATTCGTACGATTTGTTATGATTGTATAAATAATTCAAGGATCGAAATTTAATTGAATTGAAATGAATGATAATCTCGTAAGAATTTATTATAAATAGAAAAAAAAAAAAAAAAAAGAAGGAAAAAGAAAAATATATATAGTATCACATTTTGAACAAGCTTTTGTACAATCTATATATTAATACGTGTAGAAATGTTAAATGGCCTTTTGCGTAAGAGTTTACTGTACAAACGGTATTATCTCTCCTATACAGCGGTGATCTCACGTAGGGGTCAACGTGAGATAGAATACTCATTTGGATTTATGACTTAAAGCGAGCACGCGTATCACGAAACTTAAGGGGTCGGTCGACAGAATTTCAAAAGTTGCCTTCTTACTCTTACTAAGGGAGAGAGGTAAAGTTCTCTTCTCAAATGTGAGAAGGGAGATAGTAGAGGAAGGAAAAGCTAGGGAACATAGAATTTCAAACTTACATAAAGGGTCGGGAATAAGTTTATGGAAAATAATTTGGGCCTGCGCACTTGAAATATGGGTCTTTATTTGAAGTGTTTAACCCGAGGCTTTCATTATTTTTAATACGTTCAAAGGTATATACATTAAACGTTAAAGTGTGTCAGTGAATACTCGTCATAAAAGGCGTCTCATCGTTTAATTTTCATCTTAAAACTAAATGAGAAAATCTTAATTAGCGTTTTTTTTTATTCCTTTTTTTTCTTTTCTTTTTTTCCCTTTTTTCCCTTTTTTTTTTTTTTTTTTTTTTTTTTTTAAGTCTTTTAAAAAGAACACATTGATCGTTTCATCCAATCTTAATTCGTTGTATCTGGAAAATAATTTCTGTTGTGGGAAATAATTAGGAAGAATAAAACATATAATTAAATATTACTTTTATTTGCATTTCATGGTGGTTGAACACAAGACCGTTTTTCGTCGCACTCCTTCGTTTTATCCATCTTTCAACAAATGATAATTCTACAACATACGATTTTTACCCTTACATGTATAATACATTGATTCGCAAAAAAAATGCCAAAATATTCTAAGATCAGAAAATGTATTCGTTACTTCAT
>NC_060955.1:4245000-4267500 GCF_910589235.1 Vespa crabro
AAAAAAAATGTATATACTCCACGTGTAACTCGAAAATCGTATTAATTTCAATTCTCATTCATTTTGTCGGATGTTTAAAATTTTATAGAATATAAAATTATATTTTCATATATTAATGAATTATTATAGTAATTTAAAAAGTTTGTCTTATCCAATGGTAAAAATCATGATAAGAATGAAAATTTGAAATGCGTAGAATTTACAGTAGTACAGTATTATAATAAAAGGATACGAAAGAATGAAATCTAGAAAGCATTGAATAGAGCTTAGAGTGATTTAAAACATAACACGTGCAATGTCAGAACAAAGATTTCGAATCTCAAAACCCAGTCTGTAGATTATTTTTGCATATAGACATATAGATGTCTATACAAACAAAAGTAGATAAGAGTAAAAGCCATCCAGGAATACATGAATGATCCGCCATATCTCAAAACAGTCTATATATTTCTTGGTTAAAACTCCAGTCACTATGGTCGTACAATAAAAGATAAAAGGAGAATCTTGATGATCCTCGATGAATGCAGAGATATTTCTATAGCGAGAATATAATTGTACAACGACGTAGAACACATATGTATTTACGCATATAAGAAGTTTATTAAATTAATTAAGAAGCACGTTTACGAAGTCAAAATCGATCTCAAATCGAATCTTTTCAAGTGATGCCTTTAATTAATTTTTCTCCCTTCTCGTTTTTCACCCCTTGGATCGCGAAGTACTCACCCTGCCATTTTTCCTTCTGTCTTTCTCATATTCCCAACCGTAGTCTATCGAATTTCCAACGATATTGCTTTTCATTAAACTCCTCTCAAACGCACGCACCAGTAATTACGATAACTTTTGCAGTAAGCCATAACCGATCACACCCTCATTAAAAACTTATTAATGCGTCGATGCTCAGTGTTGGGGATTGGTCGGGTGTGGTAAGTTGGTGGTTTTTTGTTCGATAGTACACCACCAAAGTGGATGGTAGCCACGGTCATGAAACGGTAGTATACGTGAACTATTTCGACCGTTCGATATCGATAAAGGAATGTTCACCTTCAGCCTTTATTAAAGACCGACGCCATTGGTGTCGAATCACGTTGGTGAAAATTCTTTAAATTCCTGAGACTTCTCGTGTTATGGTAGATGGCTCGATGGTTCACGTGGAAGCATGAACCTTTCTAGAACTGACATGATCCTTTCGTGCTTGCAATATCGTTTTTTTACTTATCTACTAGATAGCTTTTAACTGGTTTAACGAAATTTCTTTTAACATGTTCTTACTAATATCCAATGTCTTCGCTTATTCACCATTTTAAACGTTTTATTATTTTATAAGTTTCTTTCTTTTTTTTTTCCTTTTTTTCGTTTTTTTAACGATTGTTACAAAATTATCAGTGTAATATATAATTAATATTATTTAATAATAATTATGGATAATTTAAGTAATCTTAATTTACATTTTATTTTGTCATGAACGAGAAACGATCATAGAAATTCATTTTAATTTAATAGCCATTTACTATTTATATATATATATATATATATATATATATATATATATATATATATATATATATATGTGTATCGACGGTAATATAAACGATATGATAGTAATAGCCATCGGTTAGAAATACGAAAATTAATAATTTTGTCAGAATTGATTATGAAATCGGCTTGCATGGATCGTCACGAGCACTTCAGGCCGGTAATATTTCTACTTTGCGGTGCATTAAATTTGTAGAATTTGAATATCGGAAAGTCCGCACTCGCAAAACGCATCTACTTTCCCATCGTTCACTGTTAATCCACGTGGACGCTTTCTGCATAATGATTAATAAACAAATTTCGAGCGTTTCACGTCCATTTAAAAGCGAACGCCACCGATGAAATTTATCGTCGTCATCTTCGTCGTTGTAATAGTTGCTATTCTTATTGCGGACGTTATTTGAATTTTTCGTTCCTTTCTTTTTTCTTTTTTATGGGCTTCAATATTTTTTTCAAAAATATTAGATTCAAGTAACATCCGATCGTTTACCGTGATTTTTCTTGTCGCGTTAAAATCGGACAGCTTAATCGAATGTTCTCAAAGATTTTTACGCTTTTATCTTCTTCACGCCAAAACACACTCTTATTTCCTCACGGAAATAGGTCAAGCCGCTTTACCTCCTTCAATGTAAGTTACGACGATGGATTATAGCCTAAGCGGCAAATATTTTTCTCTTCGCCATGTATTTGGTATCCCTTAAATTTCAATTTATCCCCATCGTCAGAAGTAGCGCTATCGGATTTACGGAATAGAAAACTATCTGGATTTGCTGAAAATCGTTTGAGAGTTTGTAACGAATCTCAAGGGAAAAATTCGATCTTACCGTCCATGTATCAAAATTTTTTTAAACGAGTTTCTTTCACATTGCCTTTTATTATACATTGATGGAATAACACTATTATATTTATTTATAAAAATAATTTCAATTAATAATAATAATTATAATAATAATAATAAATAATGTTTAGATCTCAAATATTATTTATCATACCAATTAAAACTTTTCTCTTTTATATTATTTTCTATTGTTGTTTTATTTTTTAATTTTGGTCAATGTAATCTATGAAAGTAACGTAACAATGAGTTTATATACTCGAATGAACATGCTGCCGATTGCATAGTGAAACATTCAAGAGTACTAATCGGAATTCGATTCTGCACGAGAACTAAGCTTCTTCCTTTAAATTCCAAAAACAACTATCATTATTGATAATTATTTATTTAATCGCATTCAACGAGATGGGACTGCATTCGCTTGGTATTCTCATCTAATTTGTGTTGCATTCCAGTTCGCTTCGATGAAATATTTATTGGCAAAACGATATTTGCTTTTACAATCAATTTTGTAGTTCTTTAATCGAACGTGCACGAACGCACGGATCTCTCTCATCGTATTTATATCATTTGTTATTATTATTGTTGTTGTTATTATTATTATTATTATTATTATTTATATCATCGTCGTTAGAATTTATTTATTCAATTACAAGTGAGATTTATATTAAATAATGTAAAAAAGATTGTAGAAAAAGATTACTTTTTGAATCACTCCATTTTTGTAAATACTAGACGTATTATTTTCATGAAGGTAAATAAAAAATTTGAATCGAATGTCAATACTTCGTATTGTTTAAATACAAATTTGATTGCACTCTATGCTTGGTGTACGCAAGCATCGATATCGAGTTTTTAACAATTTTTCAAACATTCAATGAGGTAGATATCCATGTGAAAGGGAGTTACCGAATCGCGAAACGCAATCGTCCTGTCGTAAGCGATTTTCATTTGACAACGTCGATGTTCGAACTTCCTGCGACAACGTTTAGTGGTTTCAGTATAACGCGTAACGCTTTGAAAATCTAGTCACAGCAGCTGGATTGCCTCGTTTTGAGGATTCAAGATTCAGTCCACCGAAGATATATCCGTTCTATGTAACTTCATTCTATTGAGTTTAATTGCTTCATCCTACCGTTTCGCCTCGTCATTATCATTAGGCTAGATTTCCAAGGTGATTATTTTGAAGATAACTACAAAATACAAATTCTAATCTAGCATTACGAAACTCTCAATAATTCAAGTCTAACGATATAACGAATAATATTTCTTACGGAATAAATTGTCATTTATAATTATAACGAATATATTTATGTATACATATATTGTCACAAAGACAATAGATCTGATAGAACAATAATAATAACTCAGTTGTTATAATATTTTTGATAATAACGTCGCTATCCGTGGGAAAAGAATATGTTTACAAAGGGTGCTTATAGTCTGTATTGTATATTCACCGTTTATATTCGACAAAATTAAGACGATTATCTCATAAATTCGTCGTAATAATGGGGAATCATTGTGAACATACGAAGAATGCATGAACGCTTTTAAGAGAAGCCGATTTAATCTCGTACAGTCGTCTCTCCATTTACATTCGGTTTTTTTATTGATCATAAAAGATGTAGATACGTTTTATCGGCTTTCCGTAAAGCCTGGATTATTCGAAAATTAAAAGAATTTCGGAAAGAGTAAAGCGGAAACTAGGTTACATTGAACTTATCGCGTTGAAACGATCACGGTTTCTATCGATTCAAGTACACGGAAGTTGCATTCTCGCGTCCTTGTTACTCTTACATGCTTTCGTTCTACGTCACTGTTGATGAAAAGTGTCAATTCTATGTCGATACTACATCCACTAACCGCTAACCGAAAATCCTTCATTTTTAATTTCCTCGCGCTTTTGATCCGAACTGAAAAACACCAAGCCTTTACAAGGACAACGACTTTTCACAGATATTATTTCTATTTTTTTTTTTTTTTTCTTTTTTTTTTCTTTTGTTTTCTTTTTTTTCATCATTTCTTCATAGCAACAGGATCTATTATTAAAAAAGTTCATCGTGTAACTTCTCGCGCGTTCAATTATAGTCCAATATTTTCTCTCGAAATATTCATTTCGTAACACGGCCTTCGTTCGATTTGATTTAATTTAATTATTTTACGGGAACGACATGTTCTAAATGAAATTAACATGATTATTCTAATACGTAATTTTTTCATTTCGTAACAAATGTAATATTATTCATCTAACGTATGTTAACTTTTCACTATCGTCCAACGAAAATTTGTCCGATTATATTCTATCTCAAAATGATAATTTTCGCAATTAGTCGAAAATTGTCGTTGAAAAAAAAAAAAAAAAAGAAAAAAGAAAAGAGAGAAAAAAAAAGAAAAAGAGAGAAAAATAAAACAAAGAAAAAAAAATGAGATTGAATAAATTTCAATAGATGTCATTTTAATTTATTTGATATAAATTTTCATTTTAAACGCAGAAACGATCGTTCCGCTTACAAATCGCCATTTTAATATCATGCATTTTGTAGAATACAGCCTGTAGGCTGAAAGAAGTGGTGGTTAGTGGAGGTTGGACGATCGACATACCCGATGGTACCGTCAGTGGTTGGAACCCATGGGGTTGCACGGAATGGTGGTCCATCGTGGTCTGTGGGATAAATGGCTCGACTCACTGGCAGCCATTCTCTGCGTTGCCTATTCGGCTCGATAGAGCATTTAAATGAATTAAGCCAGTGCGCAATATAGAAATTCGGCCGACTTCCCATTTCATTCGAATTTTAAAAGGTAAAATTAAATAATTCATATAAGAAAAAAATATCTATGCGAACTCGCAAAATTCACGATAATTAAATTAAATTGTTTTATGAACTTTTGTTGTCATTCGAATTTCACCTAAGCGCAAAAGAAAAAGAAAAATGAAAAATAGAAATAGAAAAAGAATTATTATTTGCAAAGAATCAACGAAATTTATAAGATTACTTTTGTTTTGTTTTTATTTTTAAATGTATCAGCTAGAAAGTGTCTGTGTGAAAAAGTGCAATTAGCATAGCATAAAACATTTATTGTCTTTGAAAATTTTACACGAATCATTATCTTTTCCAAATGTACGGGTACGTTCGTGCGTGTGAGAATATTACGAACATTGTGAACATTTCTTTCTTTTCATTCCATTGAAGCTTAAAAGAGCAAAAAGTTTCTTCATAATGTCGGTGAAAGATCAATTCCGTCTCCTTGACATATCGAAAGGCAAGTAATCGCTCTATATGTCAAGCTTAGGAAAGACAATACGTCGGAAGTTTTTCTTAACTGTGATATTTTTCATCCGTCCGAAGGATAGAAACCAGGGATACTTTAAGTTACACGGTTATGTATAATGGTGTAACGAGAAGAGTCAAGTCAGCGGTGGCTATTGTCAGGAGGAAGAGGAAAAAAAAAAGAGGGGAATAATATGATTTATCGGGAGTGCCTGTTTTGCAAAACTTTTCAGATAAATTCAAGCTCTCTAGCTACGTTCGGAAGCTTTAAGCTCTTCCTTTTTTCTTCTTCTTCTTCTTTCCTTTCTTTTTTTTTTTTTTTTCTTTTATTTTTTTCATTCTCTTAAAGGTCTAGCCGTATCATGAAAGCGATGGAACGCGTACATTTATTGCGACATAATATTTTCGTTATTCGAACAAAAAGCAAGAAAATCTGATGGAATTCACGACAAAGGACGCGTAATGTGAAAAAACAAATAACTATGTAAGAAGACATCCGGATAAATTCAACGAAATATTGTAATCTGTCAGACTTTTCAAAAATGAAACGTTTCTTTCTTTTCCTTTTTGTTCCTTTTTTGCTGTTTTTCTTCTTCTTTTTTTTTTTTTTTCTTTTTTTTTGTAACGGTAAAAAAGATTAAATACGTACATCTATTACATTTATTGCACCATTGTGCTCGAAAAGAAGAGGCGCGTGAAAAACTGTCGAATACTGTCGATAAATTTCGTGACAGTTGCGATCGATTTCGGTGATAACATTGTAAAGGAAAGGAGACAAAAAAAAAGCAGAATAAAAAGTCAAAATGGTGACAAATAGAATTTCGAACGTGACATCAGTCTCGTGTTTTTCACACTTTGGAATATAAAAAAAAAAAAAAAAAAAAAAAAAAAAAAAAATAAATAAATAAAAAAATAAAAAAAAATAAAAAGGAAGAAGAAAAAAAATGGAGAAAAATAAATAAAAAACAAAAAGAAGAAGAAGACAATTAACGTTTTCACCTATCATCTTATTTCATTACATTACGATACAAAAATCGTACTACAATCTGACAAATAATTTAGTTGGTGGATGACAGAAAGGAAGTTCTCTTTTGAAATTTAATAACCACCGAGCTCGTATAAATATTCAGTAATTACCACGAAAGGAGAACGATTATTGCCTTGTAGGAGGCCGAGAAAATGGAAGAGGAAGAGTATAAAGAGTAGAAGGAGAAAGGCCGGGTTTACGCTACGGCGAGTTCGGAATCGAGTTATAAAATGGAATTCTCGGGTACCTGGCCGTGTCAAAAAGCAGTTTAGGGGCATTGAATACTGATAAGGGTGGTGGCACGTGGGGTTCCTTTGGGGATTAGTCGGATGGATTTGACTGCCATTGCTGCTAGTAGAAAAGCGATAGAGAGACAGACAGAGAAAGAGAGAGAGAGAGAGAGAGAGAGAGAGAGAGAGAGAGAGAGAGAGAGAGAGAGAGAGAGGAAGAATGGATGAGAGGGAAGGAGGTTTAGAAGAGGAGGTGTCAGTGTGTAGGATGAAAATGTGGAGGGGAGCGGTAGCCACGTTGAATCGAGCCACGAGTGGTCCCGACAATCATACTATCATAGAGGCGATGATGTCCCGCATACTGAACAGCAACTCATAGTCATCCTGTGCATATTAATTGCTCACAGGGTTGACCATGTGTTCGAACGCGTTGGCGCACGGCTGTGTCGTGAAATCGTCCACCGACTTCGTCGGATACTCCGCATCGCAATAACCACGAGGAAGGTTCGTTCTGTGTAATTCTCAGAGCAAATAGCTCCTAGTTGACGTTCAACATTGAAAACGACGAACGATTCTCGTGTGTTAGATCTGTAGAAGGATGGATATGGTTAGATGTGACGGTAGCAATACAGTAATACCAGTAGCAGCAGCAACAGCAGTATTAGTATTAGTATTAGTAGTAGTAGTAGTAGTAGTAGTAGTAGTATTGGTAGTGGTGGTGACGATGGTGGTGGTGCCGCGGGGAGCCACACCGTAATTCCTGACCACCGTCGCGAGATTGCCCATTGTTTCGCCCCGCTCGTTTCCGACGTTCCAAAGCCGTTTTCGTTCGTTCGCTAGCTCTGCCTCGCTCGTGATTTCTACGATACGAAACGTTGAACGAACGGAGTAGTAGAGGGGAAGAAGAGGAGGGCGCGAACTCGAAAATCGAAATTTTCAAACGGTCCATTCGGTTCGTGACATTTTACGTGTTAAAGTTTGGCAATATTTTTCTGTCCTCGAAATAGCTGCGGTGTAATTTTTTTTCTTTCTTTTTTTTTTTTTTCTTTTAATTATTTTTGCTTTTTTTTCCTTTTTCTTTTCTTTTTTCTTTTCCTCTAAAACCTACATCTCTTGGATCAATCGTTATGGATATAGTTAAAATAAATATTATATAACGTTACTTATTCTCGCGAAAATAAAAATTATAATTTTGAAAAGCTCCATTATTTTCTTTAATAATTAATTTCGTTCGCTTGTAAACGATAAAAAAAAAAAAAAAAAAAAAAACCTAAAATATTCTCGTTTAAATTCTTGACTTTACATGCTCGTTTTTATATCACGGGAAATATCATTTTTTTTCATGGATCGAGCGTTCACTGGTCTCTACTTCTCTCTCCATCCTCACCCCTCCCTCCTATTCTTTCGAAAAAGACTGATTGGCGAAACGCGACGGCTATCAAATATAGTGCGCTCTTGCAAAAAAAAAAATTGCTAAATCCGCGATCGCACTCTTAAACGACGATATCGTAATTCAAAGTGCATTAAAAAGATTGGCCAACCGTGCGCTCCCGAGCTTTACTGTTCCGTGATTACGAACATTCGAACAGCAGCTGGCACGAAATGCTGTTCTCGTGCACAGGACGTTTGGCTCTCGATGCTGAGGGAGGGATGTCCAAATTGGTACACATGGAATCGTTTCGACATAAAGTCCATCCAACCTCGTACCGGCAAACACGGGCTTTAACTTTATTGCAAAATGTGCATATGGTTTATTAAACAAAAAATTGTTTTCGTCTTAAATGCAGAATCATAATAATGCAATATTTAATCATTTATAAACTCCAATTTATCTAATATTACTTTATCGAAATATCCGTCTGTCAATTATTTGTTATCTTTCTAATTATCTTTGTGGTTTATTTACTCGAAACACTTTGTGATATTATTTTATTATAATGATTCTAGTAACGCATCATAATACATATATAAATTTTATGGTAAATATGGAATATAATAATGTTGATCAACAATAATTTCTATTCACGTTATTTTAGTTACTTACTATGAGACATATAATCAACCCTATAACGGGTTTAAACGCCCAGGTAATTTGTACGTTATGCTTTATATTATTCGATCATAATCTCTGTTAATAATTAACAACTAATTACTATTCTATTAAAGCATTCTTTCATTTTTCGACATAAAAATCAGACCATTCATTGATTCTTCAGAAAATATTCATGAAAAAATGAATTGAAAATTGATTCGTTCGAAAGCGCTACTAGCACCGAGGTCGAAGCGAACAGGGACAATCAGTGACATCGATGAATAAAATTCGTCAATGTCGATGGATACGTATAGCCGAGAGAATTCGGTACATTCTACTGGGTCCATCTGAATTTGTTTCATTAAATGATCAAACAGACTCATAGAAATGGATAACGTTGGGAGTGTTGTATACGTGGACAAAGTTAGCTTGTCCGACTGAACTAATTCAAAGTGACACAAGTGGTCCGGTCAGCGGTCCCGCCTCGTTCCACGCTGGCACACAAGTCGATGCAATGAACTTTGATTCTCTCTTAAAACTTTCCCTCGTTTATCTCGTACTTTGGCTTCTCATTCCTTCTAAAATCCTTCTAGTTTCTTTTTCTTTTTTCTATTTTATTTTATTTTTTTTTTTTTTTTTTGTTTTTTTTTCTTCTTCTTTCACGCTAATTACTAGTTTTACATACGAATTTAACGCTCTGACTCTCTTGTCCCTTCTATCTACATTTTGTAAAAGAAGAAGAGAGAAATATATACTCGTGTTTCTCCTACAAATTCTCATTCGTGGTTGCTAATTACCGAGCTCGCGAGACGAATGAGAGAAAGACAAAGATAGAGACAGAGATATAGACAGAAACTGAGAAGAGAAGAGAGAGAGAGAAAGAGAGAGAGAGAGAGAGAGAGAGAGAGAGAGAGAGAGAAAGAAAGAAAGAGAAGAGAGAGAGAGAAGGTAAGTAACGAAGATAACCAAGGATAGGATTTGGACGTTTGGATCGTTTCACATTAACGTTCCGCCTGTTTCCCAACGATTTCATTAAGCAACGGAATTCGTTCGAGTGTGATTTTAAGCCTTTTGATGATTCGTCGGAGGTACGAGAGAGAGAGAGAGAGAGAGAGAGAGAGAGACTAGCGATTTCCAACGAAACGGTGAGACCGACTAGACGAACCAAGAAATTACGCTGTACGTTTAGAGTTTCGATTTACGTACACATGTACATGTCAATATCTGTTTCACCTGAAAATAATTTATTCGTTATATGTATATATATATATATATATATATATATATATATATATATATATATATATATATGTCTGTAGGTTGGATAATACAGAAATAAATTCAGAGGATCATCGTTTCGAGCAGAGGATTATTCAACTCCCGATCAATATTCATCGGGAAGTGAATCGTAGAACGAAGCTCTCAATGGCAATAAAATAATAATAGTAATAATAACAATAAAAAAAAAAAAAGAAAGAAAGAAAGAAAGAAAAAAAAAATGAAAAAATAACGAAAAAAAGGAAAAGAGAAAAAATCGTAGCGTAGCGTAAAAATAGCAGTTATTTCGCCATCAATAATGAAAATAATGAAATTCAATAATGAAAGAATCCTGTCGCTATTGAACTCGCTTATTGCAATGGATAAACGTGAAATATTTTAGAATATTCGATTTCATCTACGCGAATCGCAGAGTCGACTCTTTCAATCGTAATTTCAATTTTCCATATCCCCCTCGATATAAAATTCTTTACGTATAAAACGTTGTCGGATGCTTTGTCAATTCTTGATGTCGAGGTATACGATAGAGAGAAAGAGAAGAAAAAAGAGTAAGAGGAGAAGAGAGAGAAAGTGAGAGAGAGAGAGAGAGAGAGAGAGAGAGTGAGAGTATTTGTGTGTCACGCGCGAGAGTGGGACTTAAAAGTTATCATTTTGCATCGGCTTCTATCCGAAGAGATGTGCTCCTTCAAATCCCATAACACCTTCCTAGTCACCTTCGCATCCGCCTTCACTGGCACAACGCAGAATCCCTAGGGAAAAGCGTGCCAATAAATTTTTATTGCTACTTTATGATGATAACGTCGCACTGGATACCGGTGAACCGATCCGTTTTAGTATAACGGCGTCGTAAATCACACTCTACGATAACTAGACCGTATTATCGTGCTCTCCCTCCCCGCCATCTTTCTCACCCCCATGTAATTGAGGATTCCTCCCTTGATGGATTTTTTTCCGTGACAGCAAAAATCGTGATAGTCTCATTTGACTTTCGATCTAACATGCAACCTCTCTTTCGAATCGATTGATTTCCTTTTCGACGAACTTTATAAAGATAAGTGAAAAAATTCGTCATGTTGAATTATTCGATGACCATGAGATATTTAAAAGGGTTTGATGTCGGGGAGAAAAATGTTTCGTTTCTTTTTTCTTTTTTCTTTCTTTTTTCTTTTTTTTTTTTTTTTCTTTTTTTTCCCCCCGAAAAATTAGACTTTCCTCTTTTTATTTATTTATTTGTCCTTTTCGTATTTCCACTTATTTCAGTAAAAGTAATAGAGCGAATATATTCACTCGATAATTTTTGTAAAATGTCATTTCTTTCGATCGTTTAAAATTTGTCAGGCGTTTATTTATCTCTCTCTCTCTCTCTCTCTCTCTCTCTCTCTCTCTCTCTCTCTCTCTCTCTCTCTCTCTCTCTCTTTCTCTCTCATTTCTTTTCTTTCTTTTCGATCATTACCCCACATCACATAGGTTCCATTTTCACACGATTAACGTGAAAAACTGTATTTGTTAATTTTTACTCGAGTGTATTAGAGAAACTGGAATTAATAAGGGCAGTTCCCATCGGTCCGCTCAAAAATAGCGACAGCATTCGCTCGTTACCGGTAGGAAAATCGATATCACTTCGAACATGTGACGTGCCGTTGGTGGTCCATCGCCAATCAATCCTGACAATTAATAGCATTCGCACTGTTGCCAGTGAAAATCACGCTCGGTTGAATATTCGACGCACTTAACGTTTCATTGCTCGTGGTCGAAGTTTGACGAGCGAAAGCACCAATAATTAAATGTGTGTATTGTGAAGTGTTCCACGCGCTCGCGCTCACGCGTGTCCTCCCATTCTACACGTCACTCACGATTTTAGGATACAATTCATGTGCGCGTATGCCAACGTGTAACATAAAATTAGAGAAATTGGATATCTGTACAAACGCGACGAAACGAAATTTCCTAACGATACTAACAGTTGAAAATATCCTCGCTTTTATGTTTCTAAATTATAAGAGGGAAGAAGAAAAAGAATAATTTCTCTTGAAAATAATAGAAGTGGCTTAATCAATGATAAAGTATTTTTTTGTTTAACTTGAAATCGATCAAGTTTACTCTCAATATGATCTGTCTGATCGATATCTCGATGGGATAATCATTTCACATCAAGAATCCAATTTAAATTGTTTCAAATAATTTGAAATAAATTGAATTCCGTTAATTGGTATATTGTATGATAAAATAGAAAATTATATATATATATATATATATATATATATATATATATATTTGAGCAGGTTTATGCAAATAACAAGTACACTTACGTATATACATTCATACAAGCGAGGAATATCGTGTCGTAATTATACTCGAAGATACAAGTGATTCTCATAAATATGTATAGCACGTCTCGAATTACATACGATAATTATTTTACATAATATGGTTAACGAATTAATAGTATTTCAAACTAATACAAAAAAAAAAAAAAAGAAAATCATTTCGCTCGAATCGATTGCAAGAGGAAAAATAAAATCACTTGATTTTAAGATGAATCAAGTGAAGATAAAGAAACAAAAAGAAAAAAAAAACCACGTTTTGCACGTTTTACAATACGAAATTTGCTATTCTCGTCTCGTTATCATTCGTTGAAAAATTTGCTCGAGTGCCATTTCCCGATGATACTTTATCGTAAAGATTTCTTCAAAAGTCTGAAAGTAGATGATGGCTCCTTCTCGTTGAATTCAAAAACGTAATGAAAGACTCTCGTAGAGATTCTATGAAAGTTGCTCGAATAGGTTTCAAAAGATTCGCCTGGTCGTTCCCTTTCACGAACGGTGAGAGGTACGATGGTCTTAAAGCTTCCAAGACGAAGGTTTTATCCAAGTCCCTGATCTATGATGGCACTCGGAGTAGTCTTATCCATCAGGCTTTTACCGGCATGGTAAACCTAGTTTGACTCGAACCGACCACTATGGGGATCCTTCTTATTTGTTCCTGACGAGGCAACCCGATGAAAACGTATGTCGTCCGTAATCCGAGACCTTTCTCTCAACGATAACCAACGCTTTCCCGAGATACTTCGAACAATTTATATTCCTAATTTATACAAACGTCGAGCTCTTCTGCTACTACTACTGCTACTGCTACTGCTGCTGCTGCTACTGCTGCTGCTGCTACTGCTGCTGCTGCTGCTCCTCCTCCTGCTGCCGCCAACTCGAACGCAATTCGAGAACGTCTTCTTTTCTTGACCTTTGACCTTTTCACATTCGTCGGTTTAAATTGATCTTCCAATTTAAATTCTCGAATATGGGAAAAGAAAAATATGTCATTGTCAAACAATATTTCACATTCTTGGAGAGGACTTATCGAAAATTGAACTCATAAATGTAATATGATGTCGACTTTGATAAAAATTCGAGATAGATCGATGACAAAATCGTGGATATATTTCAAAAATGTTACAACGAATTTTACTTAATAAAATGGGAATAGTGTTTGATAAGTAACAATGTTGAATGATCGAAATATGTCACGTTCAATGAGAGATAACGATTAATTGCAATAGATTCAAATTCATTTTTTTATTTATTAATATATTCAATATCAGGCTATTCTTACGTAACATATATTTTTTAAAGCCACGTAGATAATTAGCGGCCCATTTGGCATTCGATCTGTTAACGATTGTTATCGATGTTATTTCTTTTTCTTTTTCTCTATAAATATCGATATCTAATCCACAGAAAATTTGATAATTTTATGTGAAATATATAAACTGAACGAGACATTACTATAACGCGAATTTCAATTGACATGATCCAATTTTTTTCTATTTTATTCCGTCTACGTGTCACTATAAATCCGGAAAATATTAACCCGAATCCAGTGTGCCGTTTTGAAAACGATTTTGCAATTGAAGAAAAGAAATAGAGAGAGAGAGAGACATGAAGGAAGGAAATCGTCTATATTTTTGTCACAATGCAAAAATTCACTCCCTCGATCGGATACTTTTCTCACTTCTCTATTTTCTTTATTGCCAACTTATACAATATAAAAATTGATTTTAAATCGATATTTATAAAAATTAAATCAATAAAATTTATATTTTATTTGATTAAATTGAGATAAAATTTCATTAATATTTTTTTTTTTTTTTTTTTAATCATATATTAATATTAATTTCAAGATTAATATTATTCTATAGAAAGTATAATCAATATAAATGAACAGGAAAAATTAAAATAATTTGCGTAAAGATAATTCGAAATTTATCAAGAACGTCAATCAGTTTCTATCGAGAAAGATAAGTGATGGCATGGATCGAAGAGACACACAGATATTAATGGTTAATCCATTAAGCGATAACAGCTTATCAGACGACGACGATGACGACAACGAAGACGACGACGATGTTAGTGACGACGATGCTCTAACAGGTGTCAAATCGTTCTTGCAATTAATTAATTAACGTCTTGTACTCTTGATTGAGTTTACGATTCAACGACTCTTGGAATTCAGGCGTGCCAATAAGTACTTAAATGAAGTTACAATACAGGTGTTGGTTACGACTAAGATATCGCTTTTCTTCAGCCACAAATTACTTGATAATTGACAGAGAGAGAAAGAGAGAGAGAAATAGCTAGAGAAAAATAAAAATGAAAAAATAATAGGAAGAATAAAATAAAGAAAGAAAAACATAAAAGAGAGAGAGAGAGAGAGAGAGAGAGAGAGAGAGAGAGAGAGAGAGAGAGAGAGAGAGAGGAAATGATCGAGCGAGTAGAAAATCGGCACCGGATTATCCGAGAAAATTGACTGCTAAAGGGAGCGAACGATTGAAAACGATCCCAGCCGGAGGAAAAATGAAATCGTTTCCTCGCGGTAAGCGAATCCTTTGCGCGGGGCTTTCGCAAACTGCACAGTGGATGGCGAAAGTGAAGTGAAGAAGGAGAAGGAGAATCTTCGCTTCGTTTCCACGTGAAATACGATTGAGAGCTCACTGACTCGCACGGATACGGACCGGAAACAGAGCCTGCACTTTTTCTATGCTGATCTGCATTCTTCTCTCGAGATCCTATTTCCTCGACAGACCATCTGAGAAATATCGTTTGTCCCCTTCTTTTTCTCTTCTTTTCCTTATCTATCTTATTCTTTTTTCTTTCTTTCTTTCTTTTATCGAACTTATTTTTTATTAGTTTTCGAAGTGGACTCAATCCCTATTCGAAATTTGTCATTTTATAGATTTGCGAACTGTCATTTGTCTATATAGATATTCGATTTTTTTCGACAATAAATAAATTATGTCATTATTGGATACGACAATATCTACTAGCTCCTTTTCTTAAGCTTACTAAAGAGAAGAGTTACGTTCGATGACAAGCATAACGCGTAAAGGCTCTCACTAAGATTGTAATTAATCCCAACGATTTAAGCTTCAGTAATTTATGTCCTTCTGTCCAAACCGGTTGCCTGGCATTTCTCTTCTCGTAAATCACGATTGCACCTTAAGCCCAAGAACGAACGTCTCCAGGACGCTGACCCGATTTGAAACCTTACGAGAAGCTTTGTTTTACGCCACAAAATCGTTTATTAAGTTGTCCAAAATTGAGTAACGTTATAAAGAATCTTTTATTTTTCTTTTCTTCTTTCTTTCTTATTTTTTTCTATAAAGAAGAATAATTTTTACAAATTAATTATTAATTTGTAATGAATTAAATAAGAATTTATATAATTGCGATAGCTAATTAAATATTTACTTAAAGATCTTAATTATCTCAGTAATAATTATAAATCGAAATTTAATAATTTAATGAAAAATTGTAATATTAATTCATGTAGTATGTCCGACGAGAAATAAATTCCGCGTGTATTTTTTTACGTTTCTTACGTTAAGAACTTGCGTAAAAAATAAATAAAATATAAAAAAGAAAACAAAAGAAAAAAAAAGTTTTTGTTGGAAGAGGAAAGAAAAGAAAGAAAAATAAAACGCGTTTGCTCTCGCACCGTTCGCGCGAATACCTACAGGCGGGTTTATTCTGGCGAAAGCTGCAAAAAGGCAAGTCGGTCGTTACTTCTCCCTGACTTATGCGTCCTTTATGCGAGCTTAACACTACGTTACGCAACATGCGAAAACTAACGAGCGTGTTTTTGCGAAAACACCGCACCAATGTCTACTCCAGAAATGCACCGTACACATAAGAAATTCTAACATTAACATACGTTCCACGTATTCTAGTTGAAACAACATAAACCTTTTAACGAGATATATATCCTTCCTAAGAATTACTTTAAGCCAGCTTTCCTTCTTGTCATTTCAACGAGCAATTCCTTAATATTGATTTTCTCAAGCTTATCTCACGATATAATTAATCATCTTCTTATACGAGAAATAAAATATTTCTAAGGAAGAAACGTTCAATAATATAAATTGAGAAATAAAATGGAATACGATGGAACATGAAAGAAAAATAATAAAGTGAGTGACATTTATAAATTGGTGATAGGTAGGTATTATTTTCATATAACGACATATCTTTCATTTTTTTTTTGTTTTTCTTTTTTTCTTTTTTTTTCTTTTTTTTTTTTTTTTTTTTTTTTTTTTTTTCTTTTTTGTCGAATTCGCATTTTCTCCGGTACAATTTCCACGTGTACTCGTGCGAAAAAGCGACAGTAGTCTTTGAAAAGTTCGAATAATGGACGAAGGCAACGGTGCGTAACACTGAAAATAATGTCCGACCGTTGGCTACTGAAAAATAAGAGAACCTTTCGTAACATCCAGTACATTCGAGTTGCTTGCACCTAGATAAGAGTTGCTGCGTTCCCTTTAATTGAACGAACACTCTTAGTAGTATCGTACGAGGTCACCTCTAACCCATCCATCCTTTTCTCTCCCGGCGGAATAAAGTTTCCACTTTGCATTTCTACGTTTTATTCGCCACGTACTTTCATCTTCTCTCCCGATAGTCTCCGTTGAGTAATTAAAATTACCAGTAATATCACCAACTTGAAATCTTACGAATGCGCGACCTAACCTGAGTGCCATTACGAGACTACGAAGTTTACAAGACTTTGGAAGTGGCCCCGTTGTGACTTCCGATTTCTATGACTCGATACAAAGACTATTCATACCGTTCGTCTTTTCAATTTTACTCGAGAAATGAAAGACTCCTTTTCTATATCATCTTATAATTACATTATTCCCTTTTACCTAGTTATAATTTTCCTTCGCTTTCGAAAAAGTTTCATATCTTTCCGTTCTCTAAAGTAAAGTAACGTGTTTTTTCTTTTTCTTGATTTCTTCTTTTTTGTTTATTTTTTTTTTCTTTTCTATTATTATCACTATTATTATTATTATTATTATTATTATTATTATTATTATTATTATTATTATTATTATTATTATTATTATTATTATTATTGGTAAAGATTTCGTAAAGATTTCTATTATGAAATATAGCGAAATTTCGATGAAATTTTTCCATCCGAAAATCGATATTTCGATAATAGCTACGCTAAAAGCGCCACTCTTACCTTATGACCGTGACAAAACGGATAACATTGACAAAATTTGATGGTGCTAACCGAGCGCGAACGAGTGGCTCAACTCGGTGAAATTGCATTTGCAACTTAGAGCTACTGTCAGCTTATACTGTTTAGAAGCAGGAGATGCAGATAACACACCTGTAGCGAGCACTCGAAGGCAGTCCATCGTCAGCTTCTGTCTGTTGGGAACTGGACATTCGGATAAGCGGATAATCTTATTGTATGTACGTGTCTGTCTTCACCTGACCACAACGCGACTTCCGTATAACAGTTATTCTAACCATTACATCGTATTAACTTATGTCTCTTATCTTTCTTGTCCTTTCGTGTCGTTAACCTTTCACTGGTAAAGCTCAGAACCAACGAGTAACAGTACTCTGTTACAACACCGCTATCTAGAATATTACACAAAAGGAAGAAGCTTTAATATGACAACAGTAATTTCAAGAATTCATTCAATTTAACCACCTTCCATAAAGTTCTTCAATGTTACATTTACTTTTCCCTATCTTAACAAAAATAAAATAAATACAAAGTAGGATACATCTATGGATATAATTCTTGGATAATATCATACGATAATTTTATTCATTTTTACTTTTAATCTTTTGTTATCAATCATAGTTATACCGAAATAACATGGTCCCTTAAATGTTAAACTTATCTTTCGAATGGAACAATTTTCTTCAGTGACGAAAAGTTTTTCTGCTTAATCCCGCATTAGAACATAGTCGTCGTCGTCGTCGTCGTCGTCGTCGTTGTCGTCGTCGTCGTTGTCGTCGTTGTCGTTGTCGTCGGCGTCAGAGATACGGAGTTCACGAAATTGGAATGAGCCATGACACAACGTAATATATTGCGAAAGCCTTCCACATTCAGTTTTTTTCAACGGAGAGAAGCGTAAAAGCTTACCACGGCAAGTTCAAGCCGACGGTCATAAATCACGCAAGCCGGTAAACAGTCGCATTCGCACGAGGAATCCACGGCAAAAATAAGCTACGCTTCGACAATGAAAGAGCCACGAGAAAGAGAGAAAAAGAGAGAGAGAGAGAGAGAGAGAGAGAGAGTGTGTGTATGTGTGTTAGAATAACGGAGAGTGAGAACGTACATGGATTATATGAGATACGGTCACAATGTTCGTTGTACTCCGAACAAGCGAGCTTTGCTGTTCTATGGGGTTACGTATGCATGTTGTAAGTAGATACATCTTAGAAATACCAAACAACTTTTTCATCTGACTTTCTTAAAAATACCTTGTTTGAATATCAGGAGAAATTGTAAAGTGTAATTTACAATGGATTTACTAAAGAAAATTTACCGGATAGGAAAAATTATCCATACAATTTTGCAGAATTGTAAATTGAAGGAGAAAAGAAAACAATTGGTATTCGAAATCACGACGAGCTCACGACTTTTCTAAATCCTTTGCATCCGACGAATATAAGCGTTTTATCCTTTAATTTATCGTTTGTCGATACGAAGACACTCGACGATATTCTTCCATTACCCTCGACTCCTTGTATCTTTCTTCAGGATATTGAGATTTCTCGACATCCCTGTTGCCGATTCAATTTCGTCGAGTAATCGAAAGAGGAAAGGGATCGAAGAAAAGGCCGAGAGTTCAATGTCGAAAACAGGATACGATAATTACATTCGATCGAAGGATTTAGATGAATTTTCGGTGAGCTCCATCGTTACAGGACCGATCGTTTATCTCGAGAATAGTCCGTACCATTAAACATGAATCGAACCCGCTAAATATTCCGTCGGATAGATCGAAACACATTGATTAAACCGTATGCGTAAATCGAGCGACCCAATGTAGTTTCCCGGTTGAAGAGCGCAAGAGACAGGGAAGACAGAGAAGACGAGAGAGAGAGAGAGAGAGAGAACAATGCACGAGCAATGGTGAATTTGGCGAACACATATGGCGAAGATATCAACGAGAGTACCTACATCTTATAATATATTTCAGATTTTGCAATTCATACCTCATCGATTTGTTCAAAAAGGGGAAAAAAGAAAAGAGAGAAAGGGATTAAGAAAATAAAATAACAAAGTTATTATAGAAAGGGATCTGTGGTATGGGGCTCTTGCGAAAAGTGTTGAAAAAGTTTTCATCCTAGCCTAGATAAAACAGTGCGAGCTTGAAGATAATAAGCAGACTAAAGGATCCACAGCTAGAGGCGAGCCAGCGAGCATTGTTAGTTAAACCATGAGATAGTAGTGATTTAGAAGAGCAGACGTAGGAGGCCGACCGTGTTTGTATAGAGAAGAAGAGGAGAAGATGAGGGGAAAAGAGTAGGTGGATAGGAGGATGCTGATGTTCTCTCTCTCTCTCTCTCTCTCTCTCTCTCTCTCTCTCTCTGTCTCTCTCTTCTCTCTCTCTCTTTCTTTCTACAGGTTTGGAGATGCAACCCTGTAGGAACAATGCTGAGGTATGTATATCCTCGAGCAGACAACTGGTCGACCAACCAGCAACGCCAAGCTGCATCCAACAGTGGCAATGGGCCATGGGGATACCTCGTAATTGCCGGTCGGTCCTCAAGTGCCAACGACAGTGGTCAATTTCATCCCCACCTCCTACTACTACTAGCTGTTCGTCTCTTCTCTTTACCCCTCTCTCTTACTCTCGCTCTCTCTCTCTCTCTCTCTCTCTCTCTCTATCTATTTCTCTCTCTATCTCTCTCTAGCTTTCTCTCACTCCATCTCTCTGTCTTCTCGAACCGCGCGCACCGCAGGGACCCCTTTTACGTTCTACATATACTAGCAGGATTTGGCAAGGATTATGCCGGACACGGAACACACCGTAATTCGATAGTCTAGAAGCGATCGCTAGCTTTGACCTCCCGTCTATATTCCCACCGAAAAAATATTCTTTCGCACTTTACGATCACTTTGATTTTATTCTAACGTTGATTTCTTAGTCTATCGTATTGGCATTCGCTTCTGATCGTAACATAGATAAAGTATCATTGAATTTTGATATAGACTTTTGATAAAGAGAAAATTGTTAAATTTCCTTTGGGCAAAATTTTTCTAGAATTTTATTATACTTGATAAAATGAATAAGATAATGGAAGATTTTCTTTTAAAAAATGATTAGAAATTTTCTTTAACGATATATTCATAACAGCATGAACTCTCATGTTGTTAACATTTCTCACAAGTTTTTATTATAAATTACGACGAACACCATTTACAAGGGATATATATATATATATATATATATATATACCATAATATATACCATAAATATATATATATATATATATATATATATATATATATACCATAAGGATTTACCGAGGATTACCGTGAACACCGGAGGTGTCGTTTCTCCCTGTTGTCCGATCGATTGGTCCAAAGGAGAAGATTCAACGACGTCGCTTTACTATACCAGGGCAAGCCTGAAGATTTTACCTCGGTCAAAGTTCAAGGATGTTCTCTTTGCTCTCTCGACTTTTCGATTAGGACTCTTGAGACATCTTGGACTGCTTACTTCGCTAAATTCGTTGCTCGGGTTTATTGCCATTTTTTTCGATGTTCTAAAAATTAACACGTAGATTTAAATATAGTTATGCATACATACACACACACATACACACACACACACACACATACACACACACACACACATTCACACATATATTTATAAATAAATGTAGAAATACATAATAGAATTCATCGATGGAATGAATGTATTGGAAATTCAATTTAAAAAACGGAAAAATGATTTAAATGGGGATGGCTTTACGATAGGAACGACATGTTTAAAAAAAAAAAAAAAAAAAAAAAAAACAAAATGCTCTCATAAACCAAGGGAACTTCGAAACTGCCATATTTCGTTTCCAAGTTCGACGGACCCCGATTAAATCTGTACGTCTCTGTTTCAAAGTGTCATCCAAGCTGTCTCATTCGAACGGGCGACGTGAGTACCGCTTCCAAAGTGTTCTTCGTTTTTCGGCAACGAGCCCTCGCGATAAATAGTCGTTGGCAAACGTTTCGAATAGGAAAAGGGAGAGCGTTCGAGAAGGGGAAAAAGACTCTCGAGAACGTGGCAGAGAAGAAAGGGGAAGAGACGTTATATACCAAACCGAAAAGTCTCGTTCCTATGCGCGAGAGAATGCAGTAACGTAACTAGTCTTACTGAATTCAACAATATTTTTAAATCGTAACATAATTTTTTTATAATTTAATTGTTAATAATTAAATTTATAAATTATATCTAACGTATACCTTTTAATATTTTTAATAAATATTAACGTTAATTACTTAAACTTAAAGCTAAGTAAAATCGTACTACGATATAATTTAAAAAAAAATATATATTATATAATCGATCGATATCATGTCGCAAATGAAATTTATCGATGATTATAGTATATGATAGAAGATCAAAAAACCACAAAAAAAAAGAAAAAGAAAAAAATTGGGATCAAATGCAATAGTTAGATCTAAAGGGATGATTTTCGAATTCATCATCACATCGTTCATAATTTCACATGCAAATACCAGATCGTCCGATCATGATTGCCACTCTCTTGTCGTCGAATCAGTGGAATTTTGTTACCTGCACTGTCGCATGGTCGTCCACATTGGCGTTTCCATCGTTACGTCACTGAAGGCGCGCGTACACACCAATGCAACGGCATGGCCAAGCGAGGGAAGTACACACACTCCTCGTCCGGCGAACATCGACGATACGAGCTTCCCTCGGTGGAACGTATGTTACTCGTACGAGCGAGCGCTTATCGTCCGCGAAG
>NC_060955.1:4272500-4310000 GCF_910589235.1 Vespa crabro
GCTTTTAGAAAATACACGGTGCGAACGAACCAAGCGACACGCGTCGACGGTAGTCATTATTGAGATACGAGTAGAAAATGAAACGAGTTGGTGCTGGTATTAATATTGAAGTTTGTGTTGGTATGCTCAGTGGAAATAGGAAAGATAGTAGATGACTACTGGCGAATTAGAGCGTTACCGTTGTTGATAGTTGTGTTACCTTGCTCGTGAATAGACGGAAATAGTTGGTGGCTAGCAAGAACATTGTTGTTAGCTTACTAGCTTGCTTACTAGCTAGTTGGTTAGTTAGAGAATGTGCCTACTGTTATTTCCATTCCTGATGTTTTCCACTTGCAATTTCTAGTTCTAGGCAATGTGTATGTGAAAAGAGCAACCTCTCTCGAATGAGTCCACGTTAATGCTTTGAAAACTGGTCATCGGTGGTAAGTCTGGACCGATGGACCGTTGCATGATATGCTTCCAACCAGCGAAGTGGCCTTTTAATTTCAGATAAAAGCATCAAATAGAAGAGAGACGTGTCCATAGCTATAGTAGATATTGGTATATATATATATATATATATATATATATATATATATATATATATGCCATAATCATCAGCCTTCTTTACTGTTTACGAACAATTCCTTTTTTGTAAATAATATTTTTGAAAATGAGCGTTTCGATTGATTCTATTCTATTTCTTTTTTTTTTTTTTCTTTCTTTTCTTTTTTTTCTAATCGACTTTCCCCACATTAAAATCATCTTTTTGTGTGATAAGTATAAAGAAAATAGTAGTCGTAGATTTTGGCGTGTTAAATAATTTCAACACGAATTGCGGGAATTAATTTCTTTGGCATCGGTGGTTGACATTGTGTCGATACCGCGATATTTGACATTGCCGGAACGAAAATATCAAAATAAAACGCGCTGCATTTCCATTAAAATTTAATATACAGTCAGTCACAAAAATGTTCGAATACTTTTTCAAATTTAATCACTTTTTTCGGACTTATTAAAAAATATATAATTGAAGTATAATAAATATTTATAACGAAATGCAAGTCGTATTGCGTTTTTGGTCGGTTTTGAAAATATTTACAGAGTGCACGTAACAATTAAAAAAAGAAAAAAGAATATTTTATTTTGTATTTTTCTTTTTTATTTTTCTTTCATTGTTATAACCAAAAGGAAAATATTTTTCTTCTACTTTGTATGCCTATATTAAAAAAAATTCAAAGCGCATTAGTTGCTCAATCTAAAAGAAGATTATTCAATTTTATAAAATATTCGAATATTTCTGTAAGTGACTGTATGAAAAAAAAAAAAAAAAAAAAAAAAAAAAAGGAAAAGAGAAAGAGATTCCAGCGGTAAATGGGCAATTAGTCGGTTGAAAAGCAAACCGTGTGTATGATTAGTCGAAAATTAGTCTCGTCGCTTGTTTAGTTTCCCATGAAGCCTATAAATTTTCATAATAAACTGCACATTAACGATGTTAGATAAATTTATTCGTTGCTCGGCTTTTTCCTTTCGATTGAAAATTTTCGATCAAAATTGTCGAAAATTTTTCGAAATAAATAGGATAAAATGATAAATAAATTCAGATTATAATTAAGTTATAATTATCGTTTTTGACGATGAAAATAATAAAACACTCGTTAATTAACAGAATATTAATTTAAACAAATTATAAAAATAAACAGTTCTTTTAACAAATTTAAATAGTTTTTATTCTCCTAAGAATCAATTCATACGTTTGTTCGTTCGTTCGTTCGCGGAAAATTCTCAATGATTCGAAATCGAAGATAGATAAAGTATCATTTCACAAGGTATGAGAAGATAGAGGTTAACGAGAGATTCGATAATTTGAACGAGAGATCGTAGGATTTGGTAGGAACGTTTAATCCAAAGCGGAAGCATCGAAATTTCTTGAAATGATATCGGCAGCGAGGTAGTAAAGGAAAATTCAGTGTTTATTGAAACGAATGAGGATCAGCATTGCGTTGAACGATTATATCCGTTGGTCATAACGTTAATAATGGCGGCGTATGTGCGCCTATCAGAAACGATGGGATACGTAGGCATATAGGAGTTTACTGTCGGTTGGTGCGGTGGAAGGTGGCCAGACGGATCAATATCACATTACTATAAATAATTAATAGGCGGCTCTGTTTCTCTGCGTTCTGCGTCCTGCCTGCTTGTTACCTCCCTACCAGCCTACCTGCTTGCTTGCTTGCTTGCTTGCTTGCTTGCTTGCTTGCTTGCTTGCTTGCTTGCTTGCTTGCTTGCTTGCTTGCTTGCTTGCTTTCTCGCTCGCTCACTCGCTCACTTGCTCGTTCACTCGTTCGCTTTCTAGCTATTCCAATTTTCTGCTTGGTTTACGGATCAATATGATCAAAGCGAAAGGAAACGATGGTAATTGCGCGACGAGAAGAGAGGGGCTCCCCAGTCAAAGTAACGAAAAATCCTCGTACACGATTCCAGCCTTTGTGCGTGCTCCGTCCGTCATTGATTTCCAATTCACGAGGTGACTACGATAGAATTTACCACTATCCGATCGAAAGGGAAAGCTAAAGCTTTCACCGTTTATCTTGTAACATTGCCGTTACAATCCCGAATAAATTACATTTATATTTCATTTATAACGTAATCGTTATCAATTTTATATTCGTCAAATTTTTCTTTCATTTCGTGTTTATCCATCTCTCTTACTCAGAAATTTGGTTTTCTTTTGTGATAAATTTCATAGAGCAATCGGTTTTGCTTTTATCAGATATTACGAAATAGGGGAGGACATAGAAGAAAAAGAGAAGAAAAAGAAGAATGAAAAAAAAAAGAAAAGAAAAGAAAAAAAGAAAAGAGACAAAAAGTACTAGTTCGATCGAATTTCTCTTTGACACTCGTTACATATTGCTCTTTTCAGAATTATCGAACCTTTCTAGTTTCCGCTTTGTCTCTTATCGAAGGGAGAAATAATGCTAGCTACTTTTGCTCGTTTTCCGCGAACGTAAAGAATAAAAGAGAAGAAAAGAGAATAGAAAACGATTTTGTTTGTTCTGACGCTTCAGAAACGAGCCTTTCCATCGTTCGACTTTTATCAAGATATTTGTGCTCGGATTCAAATTTGTCAATCCCCATTGGAACACTACACTATTCAAGTATTCCATGTGAAGCGAACTATAATCTAATATTATTTACATATAACATTTCATTGTAATGTCTCGTTGGTTTAGATAATGCCCTGTGGTTTATTGGACTAACAGGAACATGACCGTCCAATCGAAATAATCATATTAATTTTATAAAATTTGTTATAAAAAATATTTGCATATGTCGTTCGTTCATTTTTATACACATTTTTCTTTTCCTTTTTTTTCTTTTTTTTTTTGTTCACACTTTTACATCGAATATCGTTCAACACCAACTACATTTAATATTCGATACATATTTATGCATTCGATCGATCAAAACTTTCACTCAATTCACTATTAAGAAATAGCTTTCGATTCGATTCTTTGAAAATACCTCGTTGTTCATTTGGTATAGTGAGCCCTAAATTGCATTAAGAACGTGGGCGTAGAAAAGACGTGTGCTTGATTTTCTATCGATCGATCTTTCGATCGGTGAATCCCTTCATGATGACAACCCTTCATAGTTGCATCCTGACGCAACCCTTCATGGTTATCGTTATGGTTGTATGGTTATATAGTTATGGTTGTATGGTTGTATGGTTGTATGGTTGTATGGTTGTATGGTTGCATAGTTGTTTAACGCAACCCTAACGCAAAGTAAATGCATGACGTGTGCAATACCAGTCACGATATCGTCAAAGTCATAAAAGCCACTACAGGGAATAGCCTATTTTACGGATAATTAGACGGGAGTTAAACGCGTAGGCGGAAGGGCATATTATAGGATAAGTATCAAACGTCGCCAAAGCTTATGAAAGGACGCTACTAATATCGATTTTAACGTTCGTGTGATATTATCGATAATAATTTTCCGAATGGTCTGTAATAATTCAAATATCAATTATGTATTATCAAATGTATTATGTATTAATTTATTATCAAAGAAATATTCAGCTAAACATTTTTATTCAAATTATATGATATTTATCCTTGCTTTTATTCAAATTATATGATACTTATATTCCTGTTTTATCGCGAATAAATCAAAATATTATTAGGATGATCTGATATTCTGAAAATAATTTTGTGATTATTATTTTATCTTTATCGTATTCTCCATGTTTATAAAATATCCGAAAAGACGTGCTCCGGGAAGATCTAAAAATAAAAATGTGAAAACATGAATCGACAAATTCGAGTCGTAAACTTTGACCATAACAATATCGATTTCGCATAATACCAAAATACTCTTACCTTCTTCTTTTTATTATCTACTCATAGTTTATATTGCTTATATTTTCTTGGACATTCAATCACTAAGAATATTCTATTTTATTAACTCGTCACGAGAATTTCTTTGATATTGTATTTCACTTATGGATGTAAAGGAGTTTCTCTCTCCCCCCCCCCCCTTCGTTCTCTTTTCTAGTAAAATGAATTAATTGGAATAAAGTTTACAGAGTATAATATTACAATAACAATGTTTTTCTTGTTATTTCGGTGAACAGAATTTAACTCATGAATTGTTCTATGAATGGTTGGTTTAATAATCTAATTATAATATTCCGAGAGAAAAAATAATAAAAGCTTTACGTACAACTGGTAAAATTTAAAAAAAAAAAAAAAAGGAACAGAAAAAGAAAACAGACATAGAGATAAGTATACTGACACATAAAATAACGGATCGTTGATTTTATGAACGTAAATCAACGTATATTACAACGCATATCCTTTTCTCTTCTTTCAGTCAATATATAATATCGTATAAAATCATTTGTCATCTTTATCAAACAGAGGAGTTGGGTAAATTTATAGATCCTTTCTCAACACGAAATAATCCTTCAATGTCGTACGCGTACTCGCTTTCGCTCGCGTCTACAAAATCCTGGGTTGCTCGGATAATCAGAAAGTTTCGAAACAAATATCTCCACTCGCCTAATTCATAAGTGCACGTGCTATAACGTAAGAATTAAATGGAGACAGATTATGGATATATAAATGAAATAAAATTTGTTAATAATTGAATCAGATATATTTATTATCGAATATTTATTATCTGTTATGTATCATTCATTTCTTGTAATATTTGATATTTATTTAATGGATAAAAATTTTGTTAATAAAAATTATTCAATGGTTCGAAATCGACGAGAAATGAAATGTAAAATAAAACGGAAGCCGCCAATTGACGTCATTTCACGTTCATTCTCCCATTTGTTATTTTGTTTCTCTTCTATCTCGATCTGTTAAATAATTCACGTTCAATAGCTCAAAGAGTTCATTCGAGCAACGTCGAATCGTTTTTAACAGTTTGATAGAATAATCCCGAAACGATATATTGTAAAACGATAATGTGGTTAAACAAGGACGGTAACAAAAAAGAAAACGACTATTGTCGAGAATGGAAAAGAGAAAAGCTGACTGTACATTAAAAGATAGAGACAAATAGGGATAGAAATAATGAAAATGGAAGGATAGAAAGAAGAGTAGGTGCATCATTACAGAAGAAGGTCGGTCGTATAGTTGAGAATGAGTGGTGGGACAGAAAACGAAGGAGTGAGATAAAGCGCAAGAGAAAGGGTGAGAGAGAAAAGGGTGGAGCGTGCAGATCTGCTGGGAAAACGTGCCCTGCTTGACAAGAACTTCGAAGAAGGAGGGTGTTTCGAGCGATCCGGTTTGAATAAGTAGTTACCAGCCTAATAGTCGTGCCGGACCGTGACGACACTGGAATACGAAATTTTCGTACAGACACCGGTAGTTTTGCCTGTGAGTAAAAGAGAGATAAACTTATACGTATAGGTTGTAAAAAAAAAGAAAAAAGATTTATATATATATATATATATATATATATATATATATATATATATATATATAAAATAAAGTTTTACGTTCTCCGCTCTTGAAGATCTTCGAGTACCTATAGGCCACAAAATGCTCGTAAGCGCCTTATACTCTAGGCCCTATTCCCTATTTTATATCGCGTACAACAGACGAAAAAACGTAAAACGTTTGCTTCTTTGACCATTCAACGATTTCTTTCCTTTTTATCTATTTTTTTCTCCATCGAAACATTTACCAGAAGAATGCTAATTTCTTTCTATTTAATCATAAAAGACAAGAGAATAGAAGGCATTAAGTACTATATAGAGTAGACGTTCTCTTAGTAGATCAGGAAAGTTTGATCGAACTTGCCGTTTGATGAGAAAGCCAAAAATCAATGATGAGTTATTGAGAAAGATGATGGAAGTGGGAGAGAGAGAGAGAGAGAGATAGAAAGTTTAAAAGAATTCGAAAATCTTACATTGTTTTTATAATATTATTATTATTCTATAATCGTGAGAATGTAAATTATGTAAAAAAAAATCGATGTTGGTTCTATCTCTATTGAGTGTTCTCGTTGTTTTTCCGGAAACATTAGAAATGAACAAGAAAAGCGTTTGGTATTGTTCATTCGAACGTATTTCATCATGGAAATGACTTACTTATAATTAACTTCCCCTTTCGTCTAAAACTTCGTAGATCGATAGCTTTCGTCAATCTCGAAGCGTAATACTGCGAATGGTACTTTCGAATTTGCTTTTCTCTCTTCCTTATTTCGAATGGGAATACTAAACCTTTTCCGGAATTTATCTCTGTAGCTCGTGAAAGATCGAGAACCAAACTCGAGAACTATCGTTTCACATCCCGATTTCAAGTTTAAAATAATCGGCGAACTGCAAAAAGATAAAAGTTCGAGGACTAAGTTTCTTTGACCCTTCTTTGACTTTCGATAATATCATCGAGTTTATTCTTTTACTGTAATTTAAACTTATGACTTAATAAAAGAAAATTAAACATTATGGCATTCGAGTCTCACGAGTCTCACGAGATAATAAAAGATACACTTAAATCTATTACAAAACGATTATAGCAGATTAAATTAAAAATTATTAAATATAGCTCTAATATTTTATTGAGGATTGTTAACGTATCGTTAACGTTAACGAGTTCGTCGATATTTTCGTTTCAAAATTTTTCCCTTTTTTTTTTTCCCCCTTTTTTTTCATTTTTTCTCGTCGGTCTATTTTTTTTTCACGCTCTGAAGTTTTCCAAAACGAAGGCTATATAGGTTACCACAATTAAAAAATGGCAAACACAGTTCGCCGAATTGGTTTATCTTTCGTAACAACTATGGAAAACTGTATAGCGTACAATTTTACGATCCGGAATGCTAGACCAAACCATCTCTTTGTCCGTCGATCGTTCTATGCCGAATAATCGATCGGTTCGGGTATTAACCAAGAATGGATTTCATTGAAAACTCCGTAACGACTTTTTCTGCTTCGACGATCGAATGCTCATACCCATAGGAGAAAAGTAACGTGATGCTGGATAAGATAGCTCTAGCTACTAGCTGCGGCTAGAATTCACTTCTACGATTTCGACGATGGCCATTTGGGAATTGGGAAAAGATTATCGAAGATATTATCCAGAAGAAAGCATTTTTTTGCTCTTCCGATTTATTACTACGTCAATATATTTCTGAAATAAACTATGACATCTTTAAATTATCAATGTTGTGAATAAATCGTAGAATCGAAAGAAGAACGTTAAAAAAAGAAAAAGAAAAAAAAAAACAATTACTCTAGGAAGTAATTCGACATTTTCTTTTTTTTTCTTCGTTTACCGTTGTTTAACATTTCTCTAAATTCATGAAGATCAAGTATCTTACGTCGTAACAAAGGAAGAATAGTTATACAGTTTGCTAGATAGAAGTAGTTAAATACAATAGACATTTTCAAGAGGCAAGAATCAACACTTATAAAGCGTTACTTCAACAACAACAACAACAAGTTAGAAAGGCATGCGACAATGGAACAACATAATGCATATATACGATATAATAAATATAATATCATCTTAGAACAAGTACCCTTTACTATCGCTACGTCCAAGATTTCATAGATCGTTTGAAATGTTCGAGGATACGTAAGACCAAACTGTTCTTCGTATAATAAGGTATTATACAAAACGTGAAGTAACTTTTTGATATTCATGGATGGTGGTAGGTAAGATCAACGGTGCTCTTAGCCAACAACGCTCGCATATCCGAAAGCTTGCCTAGTACGTGGATAAAAAGCACTTTTTCGTCTAGGTACTTCTTATGAAAGAAATAGTCCTCTTACTCGACGCATCAAATATTGTACAAAATTTAAACGAATTATTGTATCTATTTTTATTCAAATTCATTCGAATTCGTCGTAACAAAATATCATCATTTATACTCTTCGTTAAATAAAAAAAAAAAAAAAAAATATATATATATATATATATTTATATATACTTTCTATTTCGATATAAAAATAATTTTTTACGCTTTGAAAAATGAAGAAGAATTTCGAAATGAAGATACAATCATCAAACGGTACGAATAATTCCAGTCGAATAAGTTTAGTTAAGATAATGTACAGTCAATTGAGATTTAATTTAATTTTTCCGCGTTAATGTCATTCTCCTTTATCATTTTGCAAATAAGAAAGATAATAAAGCTTTTTCTCGAGCAATCGCAATATAATTTACTTCTATACGATATAGCGATTCTTTCTTCTTTTTTTTTTTTTTTTTTTTTTTTTTTTTTTTCTTTTTCTTTTTCTTTCGAGCTGCTGCAAGAAATAAGGAACTGAATTAAGAGTGGCTCATCCTTTTGAATTCGAACGGGATCGCAGAGGCAGACATAAGTAAAAAAAAAAAACTTCTTTCGTGATTTTCTTCAGTGAACATCAAAAGTTGAGTTATCATCGCTAGAAGAATCGTGTCAAATCTAAATTAAATGAAAAGTTGCTCGATGCATACTACTTTACTTTTCTTTCTTTTATATCGTTTTTTTTTTCCTTTTTTTTTCTTTTTTTTTTCTTTTTTTTTCTTAATAACAAATAGAGAAATAGAACGAGAAAACTGATTATGAGCCGCATATAAATAATATCATAAAGTTAAATATATTCGTATATTTCGAAAACTTTCCATGACCGATAAAAATGAAATACAATTAATTGATAATAATTTTAGAACGATAATACTTAAATATTTTTAAAACTATAATAATAATATCTCTTTCCTCGATTTTTAGAAAAGTTTATTATTGTTATATCATCTCGCGGTGAAATATTTTAAAATTGGATTATGAAACTCTGAAATTTTAGTTATCTCCTGAATGGAACATAATATATTTTAAAAACGGGAGGTTCGAAAAAATATCTTTTCTTCTTTTTTTTTCTCTTCTTACTTTTAACATTTGCCAACGATATATTACAATTTGAACTTTTATCTTCATTTTTTTCTTTTTTTTTTTTTCTTTTCCTTTTTCTTACATTTTTTCGGGTCAGAGGATTCAAGACGTGTGGATGAAAGGGAAACAAAGGTAGAGAAAAATTTTGTAAGGGAAAAAGGGGTACATCTTGTTTCTTCTAAATTACGTCTAATAAAGCACGATGCGAGAGAGTTATCATCGTTTCAAAAGCCGCATCAGATCACTGGAGAGATTTACGTGAATTCACGTACGTACAAGAGGGATCAGAGAAGTAGCTTTCCCTTTGCTCACTGTCGCGACACTCTCGCGCTACCTTCCATTTTCAAGGGTCCTTTTTGCGTTGATAACGTTAATAAGTTGGTTAATTAAAGCTACGACAAGGACGATGTTACCGTCATAATAATGCTGGTAAGATCTAGTCTTAACCATGGAAGATGTTACATGAGAGGATACAGAAACAGAGAGAGAGAAAGAGAAAGAGAGAGAGAGAGAGAGAGAGAGAGAGAAGATTGTATTTTCAAAATCACTTCAGTTGTTTCCATTTTGATGATCGAAAATTTTCAAACAACAAGAGAAGAAAAGATAGAAAAAGAAAAAATTCTTTCTCTCGATAAATATCTCGCACATAACGGTATTCAATAAGAATAATGAAATTATATCATAAAAAGAAAAATTAACTGGATATTTAAAATTAGTCGAATTAAAATATATATATATATATATATCGTGAAAAAATCGACGAATGGCATCATATTTCTTTGAAATTTTGATAAAATTCCGATTCAATTATCGAGCGCTATTTCATTCTGAAAAATTAAATCTCCCTCATCGTTCCTCTTCATTCAGATGGAAAAAATTATGGGAATTTACTGATATAGGAATTTTTTTTCAAAGATTGCCCGTTTTAAATGCAATATATTATTTAATTGTATGCATATATATATATATATATATATATATATATATATATACTCAAGGATGATAAAAGATATAAAAATATTTCGGTGGTTCACGATGTTGGAAGATGACAATGCATGAGTCGGTTATTGTCTCTTCGCAAATTACATTGAGCCACTGTGTAAAGGTGTTTGGTCTCAGCCACGATAAACCTACATACACCTTTCACTTCTCTTACCCTTTTTCATCCCTTCCTTCTTTCATTCACCGACTCATCCTTTCCTTCCTCTCCCTAACTCTCTCTCTCTCTCTCTCTCTCTCTCTCTCTCTCTCTCTCTCTCTCTCTCTCTCTCTCTCTCTGCCTACATCATTTTCCTCTTCGTTATCTAACTTCTGAAATACCACCTGCAGGCCCATTTACCCGGGCACCCTGTACGTCAGACAACACTTATTACCGCGGTAACACAATCGCATAATGTCATTCGCGTCTTTGCGCCCACGGTAATGTCCGATTTAATGAACCGCAGAATCACGATCTTAACTCGTAACAAGAGACGAGTCTAGGCGAAACTGGGATGACTATACAAGGGAGGGAGACCGTCTGACTAGCGATTAGGTTCCGCGTTGTTTCCTTCTAGGATAAAGGATTTAGATTCTATCAGACAGCGGCTAACAATTCTAATTTTAGTTCTCTGAGATATTTCTTTTTTTTTTTTTTTTTTTTTTTTTTGTTCGTTTGTTTTGTTCATTGAATCTGCATTTGTCGTTATATAACATACGTTTTTATTTATAGTGAACAATATTATTCGATGAATTAAATTCAAATGTCCATTTTGTTATATCTCATCGTTTTTTATTATGAATTTATAATGCATTTATATATCTTTCTTGCATTTGGTCAATTCAATTGCGAATAGCTATGCAACGAAAGGATTTTGAAAGGCAAACGACATCGGTAAGGCAAACAAACGATGTAATCTTATTTCCTTTAGAAATATTACAAGATATAGAAACGTACGCCTATTTCATTATGCAAATTTATGTATATGCACGCCTATATAGTCGGAAGTACGGCGTTAATACCGGCAACTTGCCAAAATCCCTATTTTGGCGAAACCTCCGTATTTTGGTGTAGATTTAATGCAAATTTGCATGTAACTATGGTGGCGCAATAATGTCTCCGATAGTTACGCGGAATTATTACATTATCGTCGCATTATTTAGCTGGCCCTGAAAGTTCGTTAAGTCGTGAGTGCGAAAAAAGAAGGAAAAAAAAAAAAAAAAGAAAGAAATTTTACGGAGAAAACCTCGCTTGGGTAAACGCGAGTCTACTATTTTACCAAGGAATTCTGATGACAAACTCTTAACCTGGGATATTTAATTTCACGAACAAAAACAACGTCGTAAAACGAAAAGCATCTCGGAAAACTTTATTCAACAATTTTCCTCGTGATACTTAACGATTGTTTTTTGAAAGAAAAAAAAAAAGAAAAAAAAGAATTGATAAAAATGTTTTCAGTTTTTCTTCAAGAATGACTTGCTTCTATTTGATGCTAGAGCGTCTACTTCATCTACGAAAAATCCTTTCTTCCTTTTGAAAAATCGTGTAAGCAAGTATCACGAAGTTACGCTCGTCGAATTAGTCGAGTTGAAGTCGAAAGTTCGGAGAATAGTTCTTCGAAACATTCTTTTTCCTCGATTTTCTGAAAAAGTTCAAAACTGGAAAAACTTTTGCGTTACGTTGGTGGATGGAACGGGATGATTTGTAATACAAGGAGATAGTAAGGAAATTTCGAATAATTTAAAAAAAAAAAAAAAAAAAAACTTTTTATCTTCTATATGCGCATACATTAGCAGGTAGATATATATCTGAAAATATTACTACTATACAAAAAAAAAAAAAAGAAAAAAATAAAAATAAATAAATAAAAATAAAATAAAAAAAAAGAAAAACAAAAGAGAGAGAGAGAGAGAGAGAGAGAGAGAGAGAGAACAAAAAATCGACGAAAACAACAATTTGCAATAAATATTTTAATTGAACAAAAATACGATAATGAACAAAAGATTTCATTGTTAAACGTGATAGAAAATAAAACGTGTCGTGTCAGCGTCGATGAAAAGGTGCTAAAGGTTAAAACATCATATTCGAATAAGATAATAAAAAAAAAAAAAAAAAAAAAAAAAGAAGATAGAAATCGAAGGAGAAATTCTATAAACACGCTATACATTCTTTATGTACGTGCATACATACTATACAAGAGTTACTGACATAATATAAACGTGGCGTGGTCACGATAGAGCAACGCGTTACTGCCAATCTCCTTCACGGTCGTTAGCGCACCTGCTCGCACGTGCACGCACGCGCACTGGCCCGTGTAATATATTTCTCTGCGTGCTTGTGCACCCACCACCTATACTCAAAGACTCGACGAACTCATATATATATATATACACAAACGCGTTTACAGAGTGCATCGGACGCCGCCACGCCGTGAGGACGATCGATAACCAGGAACTTCGAGTTATCGCGCGACTTTTGAAACAAAACTGACCATTCAATGTGTCCTTATATTTTTGTCCTGTAACAACTATAAACATAACTTCATCGTAACGTTAAAAGTATATTATATTATGTTTTATTGTTATTAGTAGATAGAATATATTTATTTATGATGTAAAAAAATTAATTGAATATTATCGATATTATAAGATCTAATATATCGACGTGTTTGTTTGTTTTCATATTTATATACATATATATGTATGTATATATACAACCTGTTTGTAGATACCTACATGCGATCAGAAACTTTATTGTAACTCTATATAAAGGATGCATATAAAGGGAATATTACTCGGAAAATTGATCGGTCGCAAATTTGTTCCGATCGGAAGAACGTCAAAACTATTCCACGTGCGAGATCGTTCCCTTTGTGTTATGATCCTACTATCATTTTATCATTATTAATATATGAAAGAAAATAATTATCTATAGACTGATAATTTCTACGCGTTGAAAGTATTACGGGGAAACATCGAGGAATAGAAATTTGTGGGAATGAATTTATTTTAATACCTTAAAACACAAACGTAGGATATGTCAGAATGTTGCTATTGTTTTTTCTTTTCTCTTTATCTTTTTTTTTTTTTTTTCGAGAAAATTTTTCGCAAACTGAAATCGACGTACGTATTGGATAACTAATAGCATGTCTACGAATTCTCTCACTCTGGTTAACATGCAACGTCGAGAAACTTCAACGAATTTTGTGAGGAAATTTGGTTCAGCTATCCGGCAGATCGAGAATTTCCTCTCGTACGTGGATTATCCGTAGGTACTTATCGCGTTAAAGCGCTTATCTGAAAATTCGTGATGAATTTCGTCGTTGATTACGTTGTCAGGAGTACAGGCTTAACAAGCAACGGCTGGTATTAAACTTTCAAGATGACAAACCGCTGCTACGACACCTGAATAAATGAGAACCTTCGAATTCGGATTGGACTTCGAGAAAGCTTTTTCGAATCCTTCAAATACGTATATGAGTCAAACACTCACATGATATGTATGTACGCACACAATTATATCTAGTTAATTCTTCTTCTCAGATTTGCACGTTTTATCCAAATCGATTCTTTTTTATACACTTTTAATCCTTATGAACGTGTTAGAAAGACAATTACTGCTAATAATGATATTTCGTAATACTGCTAAACATCTGTCTATTCTTTTCTTATATTCTTTTATGTATATATATATATATATATATATATATATATATGTGTGTCATATATTGACAATAGAATATAATATACCACATATGACGAGAGAAATAATTAAAATTTTTCGATTCAGTTCCGATCGATTCGTTGGGGGATATCGAGGATTTAACCGGGGGAAACGATAGTACAATAAAATTGGTGAAATCCCAAACGAATTTAATGATTTTAGCACCAATTTGTTCCATCGAACTTTATTCTACAACGAATTATTTTGAATTTCCTCATGCAGTAAATTTGATTCGAATGCGGTACGTTGCATGGTAAATTAAAAGTTAGTCTTTTCAGGTACATTATATTAAGTCCGATAGAATCGATTTAATTAATATTCTTCTAAAACGAGATCGAAATTGTCGCAAAATGCTAATAAACATGTTCCAATTTATCTTAATTTTAAATAAAATATGGACGACTCCGTTAAAGCTTTTTTATTAAGATAACAATTACTTCGAATCATTTTTGTTTTATATATATATATATATAAGTAGTAGAATTAGTACTTTCTCGAAAAGCGAAAGAGCTTTTCGTTGATACATTCGCGGTCGAAGTAAAAGCTTTAAACTGGAAGGTCTCAAGAACCGAATGAACGCTTTATTTTATCTCGAATTACTGTCTCGAGTTTAAGGAGGTCATGGGAAGAGACGATTAAAAGTTTAAGCTGAAATAATGCCGTCACTGTCACATGGACAAACCGGATTCTTCGAAAAGGAGAAAGTTTTTCTTAGCCGAGGTAACACAAGTTTTAGGACAAACTTTTAACAGATGATTTAAAAAGACTTCAACGGCACACTTTTTAAACGAACCTGTTTAATGCGTTTTACTGATTTTCTACGAAAAAAAATTCTTCGATAACTTTCGTCGCTATATAACTTCATTCTTACATATTTCACTTTTGTTCATGATCTTGATTCGACGAGATATAAATTATAAAATTATTCTTACTTTTTGTTCTTCACTCCCGCTCCCTCCGCCCTGTCCTACCCACCTATGCGTATAGTTATTTTATATTCTTATTAGAAAAGAATTATGTATAAAAAAAAAAAGAGCAAGAAAAAAACAAACAAAAAAAAAATAGAAAATAAAACAAAAAACAACTACGAATGATAGAAATGAAAGGAGAAATAATTAGACATCGTATAAATTTTATACTCGAGTTCCAGCAACGATCGCAAATGTACAGGGGAAATTGAATTTCCAGGCGTGAAGAAAATATCTTCTACTTTCCGATTCTCTCTATTGACGTCGAGTTCACAAGTGAATACGTGGCTGGACGTTGCTATCGTTTTCCGACACGAACGTATAATCTCGCGATTCTCGCCAGCCATATGGCGCGCTTGTTTTTGGTGATTAACGGTTCTGACATCTGTGACTGATCATAAAACAATCAATAAGTTCACGTCCAGATGATAGCTTCGACGAGAGAACTCATTATGTCGAGCCGTCTATATACCGAACGAACGAAATAATATATTTTCGATGAAATTCTTCAAAAGGGAATATTAAACACTTATAATTTTTTATTAATTAATAAATACAAAATTTCATAATTCATAAATGGACAAAAAAAATTTTCGAAAATTTTTAATACATTAAACCCATGTCATTTTTAATCAATCAAAAATTCGAATAAAATCGAAATTTTAAATGAATCATCGATAAACGAGAAATTTGATTCTTGATCAAGGATCGATCGATCATTCTATATTATAAATTTACGAATATTCAAAAGTAAATGATATTTTCCAAAAAAAAAAAAAAAAAAAATCTCGACAATAGCAACGAAAGAATTATGTAGATATCAGGAATCAATAATTTTTTTCGTAGTTACCAAAACGTAACGAGATATAACTCGAATAACTCTCAATCACTAATTTCAATTCTTCTCGCAAAAGAATTTTAATCCGGATTCGTGAAAATCGTAATCGCCTTCGTCAGGCACTTTCCAGCCTCTCTGTCCTATTCGCCTCCCAGCTCTCTTTTTTTTAGTCCCTTCGAGCCGCCCACAACATTCGCTTTATTCACACAGTGAATTCTCCAGTTGGAAGGCCAAAGCCAGGAAAGAAGGGAGAACGATAGAGAAAGAAAAAGAGAAAGGGAGAACGAGAGAGAGAGAGAGAGAGAGAAAGAGAGAGAGAGAAGAGAAATAAATAAATCGAAATCGTACGGGGATCCGATCGGATTTCGCGTTTTCACGAACGTAAACGCGAGCTCGTTGTTCCTACTGCGCATGATCGTAAAACGAATGCCCAGAGAACGGCTCGAAGGGTGAAAGGAGACATGGGAAAAATCTAGGAGAAGGGCTCACATCCGGATTTCATCACCATCGATGCCAACCGGCACCGGCGACGTTCCTGTGCCTCGACGTTTCGCATTTCCGGAATTTCGTGGTCCGTATAAATTAATCCTCACGATTCTCCTTTTTTGCTCCCTTTTTTTTCTTTGTTTTATTCTTTTTCTCGCTTTCTTTTCGATACCCAGGATTTCCACAAGCACTCTCACAGATCAAGGAGCTTTCATGGCATCCCTCTTCTTCTCTCTCTCTCTCTCTCTCTCTCTCTCTCTCTCCCTTATTTTTTCCTCTAACGCAAGTTCTCTCAACCGATCTCGAACGAATTTCATTCCCTATTTACGAAAAATATCGCAGCGAGTTTTTTGTAATACAAAGCGGGGAAACTCGAATGAGAAACGAGAGTAGTACTATTGTATTGTTTACCTTTTTCTTCTGTTCTTTTTTTTCTTTTTTTTTTTTTTATCTCCTTTAAACGTAAAACGACTCTTCTATATCGTAATATTCTTTTATGACTCTCTTAGATCCGTTCATTTGTGAAAAATATATATGTACGTGTAAAAAATTGTTTGTTCTTCTTTTAATAAATATTTAAGAATATTTCTAACGATTCATTCGGGATTTCTTTCTTTTTTTTTTTTTCCAGTTGTAGAAAATGACTTTCCGATGCAACAGACAAGTATGGAGAACAATTTAGAAGATAATTTAGCTCTCAACGATGGTAAGATAGTTCGTAAAATAAAATGCTTACTCTTTTTCTTTTTTTCTTTTTTTTTTTTTTTCTTTTTTTTTTCCTTTTTTTTCACAAGCAAGTCACGATTATTAACTCTCGATTTGTTCATTTTCTGTTAACGTAGAACACGAGGAAGATGAAGAGTATGACGATGGAGAGGATGTCGTGACAGAGGAAACGGATTTTAAATTAAACGAATTTGTGCAAAGGTATAATAACTTGAGCGAATTCGTCTTAAATTAAAAGATACTGTATTTGAAACAAATAGAATGTTTATATTTGAACAATGTTTAATTAATTTTCGTAGATTTGCAAATATAAAGATCGTTAAAGCATTGACCATTCTTCTGCAACAATTCAATAAGAATACTAACGAGGTCAATCATTATGTCACGAAAATGTTGCACAGAATCGCTTGGGAGTGTAAAATGCCTGCTATGATTTTTCAAGCATCGATATTTCGAACTTTTCAAAAGATCCTCGACTCGAAATATTCTGAGCACAAGGTATGGGATTAAAAAAATTTGTTTTCTTTTTTTTAATATCTTCATCAATCAAGAGCTTATCATACGAGCATAGATTTATTTAAATAATGTAATGATAAATTATTATTGTACATATGTTATTTTAATAAAGATATTAAATAATAACGATATGTATATTAATTAAAAAATGTATGTAAAATAATGTACTAGTAATATATTATAGAGCTATTATATATTGGCTATGTTAAATCGATTAAAAAAAGAAGAAAAAAAAAAAAAAGTAACAAATCGATCCCTCTTAGTAAAGACAGCAATGTGTACTTTAGGAGCTCCAAAAGTTCGCAATCTTCATAATCCGTCGTTTCATCGAAGTCGCGCAGAAGAACCGGAAGTCGTATATGGAGTTGCTCTTCTGGAAGAACACGCGCGACGCGACGCAAATCGTCGAGGGTTACAATACCGAGACGGATAAGAAGAAAGTTTTGCGTGGTGTTTGGACGGAGGAGGAGGAGGACGAGTTACGAACCCTCTTCATGGAACATCAGACTAACAAGCCTTCGGAAGGTACAACTCTCTCTCTTTCTGTATATAACTATGAATTGTATTATTCTATAGCTTTGTATTATACGTAGTTACGTAAATTCCTAATATATAGATATTTGCAATGATTCATAGTAGTTCATTTTTTTGTCATTGCTACAATTAAAAAAAAAAAAAGAAAAGAAAAAACTATGTTATATAAAATTTTCAACATAGTTTATCAAACATAATAATTTCTTTCTATTAATAAAAACATTTAACAATTTTAATTCGGACAGTTGAAAAGAATAAATTTCTATGATTTGAGAATTATTTCGTTTTGTCAAATTTACATTATTACTTTTCTTTGACATAATCATTTCGATCTTACCCATTTAATATCATCTATTATTATGAAATGTATTGCGAGATAAGTAGAAGGTAGGAAAATTTGAAATTAAATCGTAGCACGCTCTCCTTTTTCATGCGTGTCAGTATAATTAACGTGATTGTATTTGATAATTATGTGGTACAAGGAAGCAGCATACCAATTAGAAATGAGATTTAAAAAAAGAAAAAAAAAGAAAGAAAATTCAAATCCTTCGTTCGTTCGTTCGTTCGTTCGCTCGCTCGTAACGATATTTCATAAGAAAGTACTCGTGAGCGATCATTATCGAATGGAAAACGTGGCTTCGTTAAATATCATCGACAAAACGATTTTACGTGAACGAAGAAAATCACCGGTTAAGATGAAATCGTTGATACGCGATCGAGATTCGAAAAAGGAATCAAGTGAACCTGGATTTTGATATCTTTCGAAATTAAGATTAAATTCGTTTTTCGCGATGAAGCAGACAGAATAGGACTGGTAGGTGGGGATATATGGGAGAACTGGTGATGGGAATTGGTACGGGCGAATCGTCTATGTGATTTATTAGATCAACGATAACAATGTCTTCGTTTCTTGGTTAACCGAATCACGTAGCTCAACGGATGATGCAGTTATCCCCTAGCCTCTAGGCCAATTCATGGATAATATCGATCGTGTATAAATAGTTGAATCAACTTTGCCCTTGAATCAATGTCTCTATGGATTTGTAACTGGCAAGTACGATTTTGTTGGATTTTACAATAACATAAATTTTCCCCGTAGCGAGATTAAACCATGACTTTTTAATAGCCATTTCATCGAACATTTAACGAATCGCTTGATAAAATTTATATAAAGGTTTACTTCGTGTTCTTATTTCTTGATAAATTTTTCAATGTGAAATATTTTTTTACTATATCATTTATAATCATCCTTCAGGCACAATTTTAATTAACAAACAACATAAATTAATTCCGATTTAATTAATAAATAATAATAAATATATAATAAATAATAATAAATATAATAAATAATAATAAGTATATTTTTATAAAAGTATGAAAGAAAGAAAAAAAAATGCGCGTCTATCGAAGGAACGAATTTAATAGACGATGTTAATACAATCATACGTTTGAATTTTTATTTTTATCTAAAGGAAAGAGAGCAATTCGTGTGACTACGTTGTTTGTGGTAGACCAGCATCCTACGAGTTCGTCGTGTTGTCTTTCTACGTGGATGCCTGAGAAAGGGAGACAGGCATTGTTCTCAACTTCTAACGCAGGGTCGACATTTCGGTGTAATGAGTTGAGGAAGCATAGAGAGCGAGAAAGAGAGAGAGAGAGAGAGAGAGAGAGAGAGAGAGAAGAGAGAGAACTAGAAAGAGAAAAGGGTGTCAGTTTGACTCTCCCAGGTGACCACGCGATAAAATTGTCGTGAGCAGGGTAAAAGTGGCAGGAAGGATCAGTGCTTTCAACTCGGCAGAATTTCCTGAAATTACGTCGTAATTGTGGGCGTGACGCGAGAAAAAGCCCTTGTTATTTCTCGTTTGTTCGTTAAATCATCCTTAGAGTAGATTTACAAGAAGGAGGAGACCATAGAAAATTATTTTGCGTCCAGCGAGATACTTCGTCTTCCATTATGTATTTCTTTGTTTTTCCTTCCTGTTCTTTTCTTTCTTCTTTTTATCTTTTTTTTTTCTCTTGTTTTTTTTTTTTTTTATTTTTTGTTTCTTCTTTTTCTTTCTATCTTTTTTCATCTCGAACCACCAAGCGTATCGATTAATTTTCTTCGTACTTCCTACGTCACCACACTACCACCATCGTCATCACCCTATCGCTCGTATTATATTCGACGTTCTTATCTCGAGTCCTATTTTCTTCCAGAATAATTGTCTTCTCCGTAATATTAATCATTCGTGCAAATCTCCTTGGAGAATCGAATATTAATGCTGCAATTCTTGACTAATGATCTTCTTTTTTTCTTCCTTCTCTCTCTCTCTCTCTCTCTCTCTCTCTTTTTTTCTTTATCTCTTCTCTTCTTCCTTTTTTTTCTTTTATTTTCTTTTTTTCTCTTATCTCTCCTGTTTTTTTTTTTCTCTTTTTTTCTTTCTTTTATCTTTAACAACGACGGGTATAATACGTGAATAAATAATGATAGAGCAAATAAAAGAATTTTCGTCGTTAGAGATTCATCAATTCGTTACAAGTCGTTAAAGTGCTCCATGCGGAAATACCGATGACCCAAGCAAAAGATATAAATAACGCTTTTCTTTTCCGTTTTCTTTTTCATATTCCATTCCTCGTATTATTTATTTCGGATCGACAAAACGAACGAAGCTCAAGAGATAATAAATATAAAACGTTCACCGGGAATGTTAGATTGTAAAACATAGCAGATTTATTATTTTCTGCCTTCATTAATACAATAAAGCTAAGATGAAATCTCGAATGGAAGTATACTTGATATATAAAAGCGGAAAGGGGAGATATAAAGTATGCCTGTGCTATTGTTTCAGATCTGATCGATTGGATACTCAACAGACTCATCAACGAAACTCGCACACGTCGTGGTGTTATTAAGAAACTGAAAGAGATGTGCTTAGTCGTCAATTCCAAGGTACGTAAGTTTTGTGCCGGTATCATATATATATATATATATATATATATTTATGTATGTATGTATGTATGTATGTATATATATATATATATATATATATATATATATAAGCCAACTTTTAAAATATGTGTCGTTCAACATCCTACTTGACACTCTACTTTTGCGATAATCCTACTTTGCCGAGTCATACATTAAAGAAACACGTTGAATTAGGCCAACACGGCTTTTCCATTTCCCCCTTCGCGTTCCACGAATTCGTTTTTCTTTTTCCTTTTTTTTTTGTTTCCCTTATTTCTTTTTTCTTTCCTTCAACTCCGCGCGAACTATCGTGTGATGGAAGAAGAAGGCGAAAAAGAAACAAAAAAAAAACAAAAAAGAAAGAAAGAAGATGAACGATATAATGCTAGTGAAAAATATTTAATATTCTCTGTTTATTCAGCTATAATATATACGTATGTATATCCTATTATCCGATAATCAAATATCATAAAATTACACTTTCTCTCTCTCTCTCTCTCTCTCTTTCTCTTTCTTTCCCTCTCTTTTTATTTCTAAGAAAAATATCTTGACCTTCTTCGTCCATCGTCAATTCATGAAACGATCGACAGGAGAACACGGCTGGTCCAAGCAAGATCGATCGAAGCCAAAATGACAAAAGAACGATAAGAGGAGTCAAGAATGGCCAACAAAGTTAAAAAAAAAAAAAAAAAAAAAAAAACAGAAAAAACAGAAAAAAAGGAAAAGAAAAAGAAAGAAGAAAAAAGATAGAAAGGATTCTGGGAAGCGTTCCACCTAAAAGATTGTTCATGATCACGCCTGCTGTTGCTCGTATCAGCGTTTACGGAAAAGTATTTGAACGTTCTTTCGATCCTCCTTTCACTCTTCTCCACTTTTTTCTCTTCTCCTTCTCTTCTTCCTTAGTAGCGAGTTGCTTGGCGGCTGGGCGTACGTGACAGGATCGATGATTTACGAGGATTGCGAGAAGGGCAAAGGAGTAAGATGCGAAATAAGAAAGATGGAGATAGAGAGAAGGAGAAAGACGGGCCGCGAAAATAAGTTTCTGGACTACCTTCGTAGACGGCCTGAACATATGCAAAAAATGGAGCTCGGGAATTGCTCCAGGAACTGTAAATTCTCTAGGGAGACAATTCCTACTTGGAGTTCCACCATTCCCTCTATTTCTCTCTCTCTCTCTCTCTCTCTCTCTCTCTCTCTTTCTCTTTCTTTCCTTTTCTCATACGTCTCTTTTCTTATTTCTTCTCTCACGACGATTTTCTCTCTCTCTCTCTCTCTCTCTTTCCTTTTCGCATACATCTCTTTTCTTATTTCTTCTCTCACAACGATTTCCCTTTTCTCTCTCTCTCTCTCTCTTTCCTTTTCCTACACCACATTCTCCTTCCTCTTAGCTCGTCTCCGCGAACGGATCAAGGTTTCCGTCGACGGGTTTCTATAGCCCACCGCGTATGCTGCTTTCATGCCTCTGCTTTCCCTTCAGTAAAAGTACGAAAATATCCTAGCCTTTCCCTTCGTCACCACCAATACTCCATTTCCGTTAACTTCTTTCCTTCTTCTTCTTCTTTTTCTTCTTCTTCTTCTTCTTCTTCTAAATTCACTATCTCCTTTTTTTGTTTTCTTTTTTTTTTTTTTTCCTTGCTCTCTTTCACAATCTTTCTATCTCTGTTTCTCTCGCGGTCTTTTATTTCGCGGCGTGAAAAGCTATCGGTACGCGTGTTTGCCTTTTGCCCCGTGCGATACACATATATAAACATTTATATCATCCTCTTGAGCTCTCGAAAATAGACGAGGGTGAAACGAGAAGACGAGTGGAGGTTTTACAAACGCGTCGGGTCCCTACTCTCCTTCCCTCCCTCCCTCCCTCCCTTCCTACCCTCCCCCCCCCCCTTCTCACTCTTCTCTTGCTTTAAGAATTCAAGCTAACGGATGGAACACGATCGGGAGGAAAGAGAGCGGAAAAATGTTTCTGTCGATGACGAGGCACCTCGCTGCTTTACAAAACAGAATCTTTCGTATTCATCCCACTTCCCCCTCCCCCCCCACTCTTCTCGTCCTGTCCCGTCCCGTCCGTCTCTTTTTTTTACGATCGATAACTCGAAGCAAAAGAAAAAAAACACACATGTACGTTAAAGCTTATCGTTTCGAAAAATCAATAATAATTATATCTTATAAATAACTCCATATCGTTCGAAAATTTATTGTATTTTTAAGGGAATATTTCGTAACTTTCGTAGAATGGATTCTACTATGAAAAGAAAAGGAAAGAAAGGAGAATAGAAAAAAGACAAAGAAAAGACAGAAAATAGTTTCAAAGGATCTTCGTTCAACGAGTCGTAATAGAAGAATTTTCTTCGGTATAGTATTTTCTTGACGTTTTGAGCAAGTCTCTCTCTCTCTCTCTTTCTCTCGACGTTTTTACGAGCTCACATAATGCTGTCACGTAGAACGAGCTACTGTTTCGGTATAATGTTGAGAATGACACCTTTTGGTTAGATCGCATCCGCGCGCACATATATATACACACACACACACACACACACACACACACACGTACATACACGTACCCTTTCAACGTCGACCAGTCGTGCTTTTATAAAACCAACCAAACGTTTCTCGTAAATCAACCGATGAGTAGAAAGAGAGACAGAGAAAAGTAGCGCCTCTATCGTTTTTATCAATCTGAAACATAATTTTTTCGTGTAACACCTATATCATATACGTCTTTTGACCTGTCGTATGTCTTATCAGTTGCCTGTTTAAAGTCATCCGAACTTTTTCCACGAAATTTCTATAAAGAATATTTTTCAATGCCGTTTAACAAGAAAAGAAAAGAAAAGAAAAGAAAAGAAAAGAAAAAAAAAGAAGAAGAAGAAAGAGAAAAATGATTTAGTGCTTGATATTTTCGGCAACGTAAATCGGGATCATATCGCGAACGGAGATTAACTCGAGTGATATTTTTCGAAACCAATTTCGACGACCCCTCTGCTGTCAAGCCCATCATTTTTAGAAACGACCACAGAGAATTTTTTATATTATCTCGACGTCATGTAAAACGTAACGGACTTCAAAATTAAATGAAATATCAAACATATTTTTTCATATTTTCACGTTACACGTTGGAATATGTAAATATAATTTTTTCCTTTTTCTCCACAAGTTATTTCGATTGTCTATATTTTGATAAACAGCAAGACGATTTAGAGGACAATGGTAAGATAAACGGTGCAAATGTTCGCTTGACATCTGTCTAATTCGTATTGCCATAAGATATTGTAGCGCACCCATTTGCAGCTATTCAGATCCCGTTACGGAGCATAACTCATACCCGAATTGGAAGATTAATCATAGGTGCGCAAATACGTGAAATAGGAGTATATACCTCCCTCTCTCTCTCTCTCTCCCTCTCTCTCCCTCTCTCTCCCTCTCTCTCTCTCTCTCTCTCTCTCTCTCTCTCTCTCTCTCTTATTCTCTTACTCTCTGTCTGACTACCCGTCTGTCTCTCATTTGCTTCAATGAAAACCTCATATTCTGCTCCCGTTCACACAGAACGCTTAGCATATACCTCCTATAGAGGTAATTCGAATAATGGTGGCATCGATATCACTTTAACTTCTTGAGTCCTCAAGTAGGAAATTTCTTGAAATCGCTTTAACGACATTGAAACGTCGCGTAGGAAGATAAGAACATTAAAAAAAATTCAATGACATCGAACCAAAGTATCCAAGATCATAACTCTCTCGTAAAGACAAGCTTCCAAGTCAAGATAAGAAAAACGCTGCGTCAGAAGGAAGGAAAAGATTTCTTGTCATGAAAGAAAAAGAGAGAGAGAGAGAGAGAGAGAGAAAGGGGGGGAAAGGAGAGAGAGAAAGTGGACTCGAAGCTCATTCTTTCATCCTTTTAACTTTACTTTCATGAAGAAACATTTTCTCCAAAGAATAATATTCAAATTTCTCAACACAAAGAACCGTATATTTTTATAAAAATTGAATAAGCACGGTAAACCGTAGATGTACAAAGATTGAAGAACTCATCTTGTAATCGATCGTTCAGAATATTTCTTTAGAAACTATCTATAATATTTCGATTAATACTTCCCTTACTTCGTTCTAGGTCTCGCTGATATTAAAAGCATTTCTTGAATATTTCATAACGTGTAGCAAGTGCATCACTGAAGTCTGCATATTTTTAATTCCTTGAAATACGCTTGAAATCGATCCCTTTCTTCACCTTTTATATAGATGTTAAAGATCTTGAAATAATAACCGTTCATTGATTTTCAATATATCGCACTTATCGACGATTGAGAGAGAAAAAGGGAGGGGGAAAAAAAATAGCAAGAGATATTCAATAGACCGTATTCATTAGGAAGGAATGAGAAGACTAAAATTAAACGAAGTTTTCTTTCTGCGTAACATATACAGAATCCTTCTCGCAGATCTTCGATCTGCCATTTCATTATTCGACGATTGACGTCATTCAACTCGTGAAAGAACAATTACGTAGCTCTCGAAATTGACGATTAATCATAAGTGTCTGATCGTCATCGACCGATGATAAGAGGTATGATGGTTCTGCAGAACTTTCAAGTAGGTTCTTTCGATAAACGAGTAAAGTAGAAAATCAGAACGAAAGATCGAGATCGACAGGAGGGCGGGGTAGGGGGGGAGGAAGGGCTGACCCTATTATTTATTCCTTGACAAACTCTCTTCGAAGGAGAGCTTAGGCAAGGAAGCGTTTCATTTAAATAATTTCATGCGCGAGTACGCTTCACCCTCGTGACTCGGAAAGCACCAAGGAATAGAGAGAAACAGAGATAGAAAGAGAGAAAGAGAAAGAGGGAGAGAGAGAGATTCCTTCACAGAGTAAAAGCAGAGTGTGTTCGTTTGACATTCATTTAGTTCATGGAGTAGTAGGCGACAGCCATTTAGGCATTGGCCTTCGTAAAATCCCTTTCTGTCTCTATATCTCTCTTTCTTTTTCTTTCTTAAAGAAAGAGCGAAAGGTTAATCGTCGGAAAATGAGCTGATGGTTCTCCTCGTATTTTTTACTCGAACGCATTCTGAAATTATAATCACATTGAAGATATTCCTCCTTTCTTATTCTTTAATCATGTTCAGGCTGTAAGAAACGAGATACAGAAGAGGTTACCCAAGGAATGGTCCGAAGAGGAGATCTCTCAACTCACGGAACTTTGGGAACAATTGAGAGAGGATGAAGGTAATTACGATCTTTTATTTTTTCCAACTTATACACTTTTTATCTTCTTTATTTCATGTGTTTATGACTTTAATATGCCTGAAGGTTTCCTTGATATTACTAATATCTACTCTTCGATTATTTTCCACCGAAACCTTTTTGTCCTCTTTTTTTTTTCATTTTTCCTTCTTTCTTTTTCTTTTTTCTCTTTAATATATATAAACATATCAATCCGATTGAAAGATTGTATATATCTATCCGATTTTTTAATTATACTTCTTTCCCTTTTTAAAAAATTATTTGATGTAAATCTATTAAATGATTTAAAACAAATCGTTTAGGAATTGTTTGAAATAATAATATTTAATTCATATCTATTTGACAGATCCAGTGGAACTTATTTACAACGGTTTAAGAATAAAACGAACAAAATTGAAGATCAAAGAAAAGCTTTTAGAATTGGGACTAGTCAAGGATCGAAAGGAACTCTATAAAAAGCGATCTAGAAAAAGTAATCACGGTGAGTTATCCTCTCTTGTCCGAAGTGGCCTCATGTTTCTTAACCCATCCCATTCCATTCGCATCTATCTTTTTTACCATACTCAAAGAAAATCCACCAGCATGGATCCAAACGGTTAATGTGATCATTGAAGACAATGTATGAGAGTGAGAAAAACAGAGAAAGAACTCCTCCCTCTCGCTCGAACGTACAAAATAGCTAAGATCAATTTTTAGAATGATCAGTTTTTTCTTTTTGTTTTTTTTTTTTTTTTCTGACGTTTAGCCTTTCTAGAAAAAGCCTATTACCGATATTACCAGCAGTGAACGAGCTTCCTACAATTTCTACTTCTCGATTCGTCATAGTCATCCATATATATATATATATATATACTTAGATAATATGTACATATAAATATTATATGTACAAACAAATTCGACGTCAATTTATAATTGAAAGAATTGACACATGATAGTTTTATTGTTAGCCGAAGAATGAAATGACCTAAATAGAAAATAAACAATATTAATAATATTTTTTTCTTCGTATTTTGCAATCAACTTATATTTAATTATTTAATCCATTTGATCTCAATTACGCAATTTCATCACATACGTAAATACGTACATACATGTATATATCCCTTTTCCTTTCCCACTCATTATTCTATCTCACGTTTCTTTCTTCTTTCACTTCAGTCTCGTAATTAATTAGCATATTTTTCTACGTTCAATGTATCGTATATATCTTATTCTATTCATTTGCTTGAAGTGCAAATGAAAATGTATCTCTGATGTTCTCCAGATCCAATACCGTCGTCGGTCTACGGCCGACGTAAAATCGAGGATCAATTAATTACCAAGCTTATAGTTTCTCTCTTTCCCTTTCTCTTTCTCTTTTTCTTTCTCTCTCTCTCTCTCTTACACACACACACACACACACATACGCCCTCTCTCTTTTTTTCTTTTATATATCTTTTTTTTTTATCCTAGATGCATATATATATATATATATATATATAGCGAAAGGTTCGCGGTTCGGTCATTTTAATTTTCCGCAAAAGTCTATCTTTTTCTCTCTTTCTTTCACTCTACCATCGAAAACGAATCTCCTTATTCATTGTATTATAGATATCTGATGGAAATATTTTATAAAACGATGGAATATTTCATCAACGAATGTATATATATATAGTGAATTTCACGAAAGATAAAGATTTTTATAACGATGAAAATTTTGATCAGCGTTGATCGAATATCCTTTATATTCGACGTACTATCCATTTACAACCGTAATACAACTTATTTGGTTTCCAATTTTCAATTCTTTTTTTCCTTTTTTTTTTCTTTCTTTTTTCTTTTTTCTTTTTTTTTTCTTTGTTTTGTATGTTTTAAAGCTTTCAACGAGATTATTCCTGATACGAGGCGTTCACCCTCGTTACGTATTCATCGATTTCATTTTATCTTTTCGAACGTGACGCTCACAGTTATATATTCCACAAATTTTGCAGTAGAAATATAACGAAATTAAAATTCACCGCATACTCCTTGTCGCAATTATACCCTCGTCGTGCGTTCTTATCCGCTCCATGGACTGCAGCTGCGAAATTCTCTCTCTTTTTCTCTGTCTTTTTCTCCCCCCTCCTCCGTTCTCTCTCTCTCTCTCTCTCTCTCTCTCTCTCCTTCTTTTTAACGCAACTTTTCAAGAAAATTCATCCCCCTCTCAGAGAAGCTCGTTATTTCATTTGGAGGCTCCGCAAGCATCTTTACTTTCCCGACGGATACATCGTAGAAACATTCCCGCGTATTCATTATTATTTTATATTCTAAATTTATTGGCTTGTTTCATTATTTTTATTTAAGCGAACGAGAGCTCGTCAATAACATTCGACACATTTATCATTGACATTTACAAAACTACATACTTTCAAAGAGAAGTAAAATTTAATTAAAAAAAAAGGAAAAAAAAAGGAATATGATAGAGATAGTATAAATGATTTGAAGTATTTTAAAATCGCAAATAGTTTCTTTCATTTCCTTTTTTTTTTCTTCTTTTTTTTTTTTTTTACTTTTTTTTCTATTTTTCTTACTTTTGATATGTCGAACATACATATATGGGAATTTTGTTGACATCCTGTTTAGTATCCTATTGTACATCGTGTATCGTTTAGTTATTTTTATTGCACCCTCAGGATATAGACAAATTTGTAACCAAGAGAGAAAGAGAGAAGGGGGAGAGAGAGAAGGGGAGCGGAGAGGGAGATTCGGCAGCTCAATAAACATGTTCTCTCGTTTAACATTGGACTATTTCAACAATAAAACACGTGTAACGTTATATGTTCGACTTCAAAACGAATACGTTCGTCCGATTCGATATTCACGATATGCATGCACCTTGATGGCTTTTTAACCGTTTTAAATATTGACGAAATAGTGACAAAATGATATTTGTTTTCCTACCGTCACGTCGCAACGAAAGCTCCCATAGCTCGTGCTTGAATTTTCGCGGAATACAAATCTTATTATTTAATATCGAAGAACGCGCAAGAAGTGCAGTACCACTGCACTTCTCCTCTTACTCTTACTCTCGTGCCAATAACATTCTTTTCTTTCTTTCTTTCTTTCTTCTTTCCTTTCCTCCTTCCTTCCTGCTATCCGTTATGGCACTACATGGTATTTCATATTTATCGTGGATATTGTTTTTCCTTCTCTTACCTTATTTGTATTCAATGCATTACAATGTATCCTATCCTAGATATATAAGATCGAGAGATGAAGTGTAACGGACGGCTTTGTCTCGTATCGAATGGAAAACGTTAAAACATTTTGTAGAACGTTTGAGTGGGCATCATAATTGTTCCACACGCGCAATCGATCTCGATAACGTGGAACGCGCGAGAATGAAAGTGTCATTCTGTCCAGAGTTGATGGCTTCTATTCTGGATAGGCAATTTGACAAATTTCATTAACAATTCGAGAATACAGAATACAGAATAGAAAATATAGTGATTCGCAAAATCATATATATATGTTTACATTCGTAATTATTATTTTTTTTTTTTTTTTTTATTTATTTATTTTTTGTTTTCTCTTCTTTCTTTTTTCTTTTTAATGACGACATTTATTATTTGCAAGTAATAAGAATATTCTGTAAGGGCAGGGTTACTTCTATCGAAGTATATTGCATTTGCTTTAAAAATTTTCAGATTTTAAAGTTTATAATATGAAATCAAATTGAAAAATTGGAATAATATTGAATGATTCGAAAGAAATTAAATATTTAAATAACTAAATTAATATTTCGCAAAAGAAGATCATATGAAATCTAATTAAATGAGTAGAACGAATAACAATATGATTAGCATTCACATATATATATTTAAATTGTAACCATTTAATTGAAATTATAACTACATACGTATGTAATGTTTTTACACATAAAACGAAAGAAAACGACGAAATTGTATTAGAACGTTGAAAAACGATAGAAGCAAGTCGTGCGTTTTAGGATTCGCCAATGAACAGAGGATGATAGTACCTTGAAAAAGGTTTTATATCGTTTTTCCACGTGTTGTTGTGCGCAAAGGAAAATCGTCGTGGGAAACACAGTCTGGCAGTAATTCTGACGAGGAGGATCGGGACTCCGAGGAAGAAAGTACAAAATCCTCGGGGCGTAACGACGTGGCTCGAAGTAAACCAACGAAAAAGAGAACGACGACGACGACTACTACTACGACGACGACGACGAAGACGAGGACGAGGATGACGAAGCAAGGAGAAAGGTCGAGAAAGAAGCGAGACCAGAAGACGTTCCTTTACACGGATGCACAATTATCTGGACTCTTGAAGGACGTCATCGAAGGAAGTAAGTAAAGAGTTACTTCTCTCTTTCTTTCTCTTTCTTTCTCTCTATCTCTCTCTCTCTCTCTCTCTTTCTTTCTTTTTCTCTTTCTCTCTCTCTCTCTCTCTCTCTCTCTCTCTTTCTTTCTTTTTCTCTTTCTCTCTCTCTCTCTCTCTCTCTCTCTCTCTCTCTTCCTTTTCACTTCGTGATTTACGATGTACCAAAGAAGAGAAAGAGATGGAAAGAAGTCAACGTCGAAAGGTTGCAAGACTAAAGCTTCGTTCTCGCGAGAAGGACAAATGTCTTCTCGTTGCAGGGACACCAACTAAGAGGGTTGAGTTGAGAAAAGGGAAAAAGGGACTCTCGGGACGAATCTTCGCCACGAAAAGCATTACTAACGTGCTATCGCTATCGGTATAGAACCAATGGAGAAATAAAAAAGCAAAATAATGGCTTGTCCCTGTGAAACACCTACTCGGTGTGCAAATGTGGGACACGTCAGATGTAATCCCATCGTCCTTTTCTCTCGTAGACTTCGAAAGCTGCTGTCGTTAGAAAACGACCCTCCTTTATTTCCTGGAGTATCGATGACGATATCTTTGTGCTTTTTGCTATGCTTCCTTGGTACTTTAACACCACTTCGTCTTTGGAAAAACGATTCCATGGCGACAACGCCGATCGAAACCTTTGGACTTTTTTTCCTCTCTTGTTTTTTTTGTTTGCTCTCCTTATTGTTTTTCCTTTTTCTTTTTTTTTTTTTCTTATCTTTTCTTTCCTTTTTTCTTTATGTTTTTTTCTTCGTTCTCGTGGAAGATACGCGTAAATATAGATAGATAGGTTGCGGGCAGGGAACGAAAGATTTATATTGAAAGGCACTAATGTCCTCGGGATAACTTTCTAAGTAAGAAATACGAACAACTTTTGATTCTTACGTCTAATTTGACGTTAGTTTTTGTACCCTCCCTTTTCTTTTCCTTTTTTTTTTCTTTTCTTTTTTTTTCTTTCTTCTTTGTTGCTTTTTGTTGCCTTTATCACTAAAGGGAAGTAAAGGAGAAGGAATGAGGATATAAATATAATTTTTCATAACACGATCGAGTTCATTGATAAGTTCGTTTCTACAACTTTCGAGTTACCTATTGCGGGAGAGGGACAATAAAGGGTCCAACAGCAATTTATTCTCCCTCATATTTCACTTACGATAGAGTGAACTTAACGTTTTACCGAGTATACCGTTCCGTGCATTTGGGAGGAAATGGTAACGCATAATAATATTCGACGAAAATGGTAGGATAAACTTAATAGTCGTTCCCGTAATGGATCTCGTGTATAAGAAATCCATGAAAATGTTTTGTCATAAATCAGATATGAAGGAGTCATTGGAATGGATCAAGGAATCCTTAGAAGATGCTTTGGAAGATCGGGATGAGGAAAGCTCAGAAGGAATCCCCTTGGTACCATTGACAGATTATTCATCAAATGCAATGAATTCGACTAGTTTTCAAAAATTACTACGCGCCATGGGCATAGTACCACCAGCGGACGAACAGGAAATCTATTGGCGAATTCCATCGAATATGCTCTCATCTACCATACGAAAACGATGTGTTCTTATTGCCGATTCGTTGGAAGGGAAATTCATTATCGAAGGTAATTTTTCATTTATTTTTGATTGATCGATATAATGAGAGATTTAACGAGTCTAAAGGATCCAAGTATCTCTGAATATTCATAGAATGAAATTTTCTTTTATTAAAAGTATTAATATATATATATATATATATATATATATATATTTATTTATTTATTTATTTATTTATTAAGTATCAATATATTCGATAGATACATATTTCTCGATATGAGTAAATATATTAAATAATGGATTATGACATTCATAATTGGAACTTTATTCTTCTTTTTGAAATTTCGCATTAGACATTATATAAATATTATTAAATTTTTATTATTTTTCTTCTTCGTTTTAAAAGATTCGCCTGCGAATAATATCGACAATAATAAAAATAATTCAACCGATGAAAGTGACAATGACAGCAATGAGGACGTATTCGAAAATGTAAAAAGATTTTTCGCGAATAAAGGTACGTTCAATTGTACGATCCATTCGGCATAGATTTAAAGTCATTTAAATTTTCTTCATTTCGTTAAATCTTTTTAGAACCTATACCATCGACCTCACGTGAATCGAATGTACCATCGAACATGGAAAAATCCGAAAGGTCAAATAAACGTGATATAAAAGCTGACGACACCGTCGAGCCATTGGAAGAAGAGAATGAAGAGAATCAGGAAGAAACGGAGAGTAATTTCCAAGCAATCGGTACGTACGATTTGTTGGCGCTTCGTTATGAAGGAGAAAACGAGAAAATGGTACCTTCCTGCCCTCTGTTACTGCTGACGCAAAGCTATTGGATTATTTGGGATTTATCAACGGACGAAACGTTTATTGAGAATGCCAGAAGAAAAGAAAGCTAACATTCTTTAATACAGTTTTATGTTACGAGACTCGTTCGTTCGTGCAATTTCGATTTCGGTCTATAGTTATGTAGTACAAAAAAAAAAAAATAAAAAAAGAAGAAAAAAAAGGAAACACAGAAAAGAAAAGAAAGAAGGAAAACTTCAACTTTTATTTATTTTATTTCCGACTGATTTAACGGTGCAATCTCTCTCAAGCGACCGATTTCGTAAATCTTATTAACGATTTTCAATTTTAAAGATAACTTTTTCTTTTTCTTTTTTATACACACACACACACACACACATATATATATATATACATATATATATAAATAAGGAAATTCACAATTTTAAGAAAATTCTAGGATTCTATTGATTTGGAAATACTTCACGATAAGCAATATTAATATTCTACAGATATTTATCATATTATTCCAATTATAAATTCTTGAATCCGAATATAAATTCTTTAATTTAAAATATTTAATTACGAATGATAAATCGATAATTTTATAATATATATATACTTTTTGTATGTTTAGAAAATGTAAAAAAGGTTTCTAAAGGTCGTCTTAAAGTGCTTTTGGATTCGTCTGAATCTGAAACAGAAATTGAAAAGAGAGCAAATGAATCAGGTATTTAAAGACTCGACATTTTACTTTCGTTTTAATTAATAATTAATTTAATAAATAGAAAAAAAAGAAAAATGACGCACACTATTTTATTATAGCAGACGAAGGTAAAAGAAATCGAAGTCAAAGTTCCAACGAGGAAACTCCATTGAGCAAAAGACCACGTTTATTGGATAGCGACGAAGATTCTGATGAAACGTTCAAAGTAAAAACTTCGAAAAAATCTAAAATTACTTTTATATCCGACAACGAGGAAGAGAATCCAGAAGAAATTTCGACTAACAACAAATCTACGTCCTCACGAATAATCGATAGTGAAGAGGAGGAGAGCGTGACGGAAAAAAAAGGAAATTCGAAGCCTACTCGAAAGATAATAAGCGACGACGAAGAAGACAATTAAATGTTCAAGATATAAATCTAATCAGTGTTCTAAATCAACAACGCTTTTATGTTACTATATGATCGTATAAATTTTCATATATATTATTTTTTGAAAAAAAAAAAAAAAGGATACTCGATGATAATTGGAAGATCTGCGTTAACTACCTTACCAACTCGGTAAGATAAGGTAGGTCCCTCTGCATTATTTTGAACTTTTGAATTGTTTATTCTAACCTCTTTCCTTTACCCAAGAACTTCTGTACGATCTCCTGGAGGAGTACGAATTACGATATCCCTATTACGTTGGCCTTCGAAACGAGCGATCGTTTACACCCGGGTTACACTTCAGGGTGCCAAGAAAAACAGTTCTCGAAAGGCGTCCACATTTCGCCAAGTAACGACGAAGAGAACATGCGAGCGTGGTGGTGGCGCTGCGATCGTCAATGATTATGTTTGTATATATATATATATACATACATACATACATACATACATACATACATACATACATACATACGTACATACATACATACATACATACATACATACATACATACATCATACATACATACATACATACATACATACATATACACGTAGTTTCTTGAACTCGTGTAGAGATAGCTTACTAAAGCGTATATATGTGTATATGTTTATTGAGGAGAGAGGGAAGCACAGTCGTTTAACTTCCTCGCTCGCATGTTAGCCGTGTAACCGATTGGCCAATGTGGATGACTTTACGTCTTTTGATGGGCAGGTGAGGAGTCTTGGCGAGTGTCAACGATACATACGCGTGTATCGGTACGTGATCGTATTCTAGAAACCCATCGACTTGCCTTGGCTTTAACTTTGGATTAGAAAATAATATTCGTTGGTGAACGTGCTTCGACGCGTCGACGGTGTTGGCTCCTCGTGAACACAACGTCGACGTCGACCTCGACGAACGTGTGGGACCAAAGCGTAATGTCGCCGTAAAGGACTCTGCGAGTCGCGGATACACGATCAGGCGATCATACTTCAGAAAGTAATCCTGGAATCGAGTCTGTTTATTCAGTTATCTCATTCAAATATCTCCATTCAAGGTTTCATATTTCTTCAATGGAAAACACGTACTCTTCGTCTTTCACGATATTTCGTCTTTTTCAAGAAAGAATAATACACATTTCGTCTATCTTTTTTCATTGAATCGTATCACGTAAGTAACATTACAGAATTTATTTTTCAAATAAAATAATTATTTTTGTATACAATAATATACGTATACATACATACGTACGTACATATATATATATATATATATATATATATATATATATATATAAATGGTAATATTATTGTTAAAAAATAATTTATTGTCTAAAAAAAAAAATGTATAAACGTAGTGTCAATAATAATGATAACAATTCAAATATAAATTATATATACGGAGTATATATTCTTAAACCTAACTATTTAATCTCATGATGAGTAAAATATATATACTACTCCTATGAAGGTAAACGTTAGAGAACGATAGTATCGAACGATAAAACTCCCGGAAGGACGGACGACCACGTGCATTCTAATATCAACTTCCACTTAATGGGATTGCATGAGAGATAAGGAGGTCGAGCATGTTTACGAGACGAGTCCAATCGCGGATTTAAACGTCGAGACGCGTATCCGTAGTAACGAGCGAGTATCCATTCAAGTTGGTACGCTTTGACTTCCACGTTATGTATGCGCTCCTGTTATAAGCGCGGGCTTCTTATACGGTTGTAGGTGGATGACATCCTCTCTCTTTCTCCCTACTCCTTTTTATCAAGTTTCTCGTTGCTTTCTCAAGGTCATCGTCACGCGCGCTTCCATAAATCTCGTGCGCATACGCATCCTCCTAAAGCGGACTTTATGCAAATCGAACGCATAAAAAAAAAAAATTACTTTTCATTAAATATATATACATATATATATTTATTTATTTTAATTATACTATATAGTAGTATAGATTTTTTTTTTTTTTTTTTTTTTTTTTTTTTTTTTTTTTTTTTTTTTTTTTTTAGAATTAGTTTGAGGATCAAAACACTAATAACAAATATATGTGTACAATTAGAATAATCGTTAAAATTTTTTTCGAGCTGTTATAAGATTTATAAATGTATACTTTTAATTTTTTGTATTATTAACTAAAAACAAACTAATCGTTTATACGCGTTTATTAATACTCGTTATATGATATAATTAATATATCGATTGGATTTTTATTCGAATTATTACGTTTGAAATTAATTTATAATGTTATATAGAGTTGAAAGATTTTTTTTTCTTTTTTTTTTTTTTTTTTTCTTGACATTGAATTTATTCTTTCGGCCGATAAAAAAGATAACAAAAGATGTACAAATTTATTAATTTCACAGATACATGGAAATATAATCTACAAGAGAGATAAAAATATTGTTCGTGTGAAGTTAATGTCACGTTCCTCCTCAGACGAGAGTTCAGATTCGAGCGGTGTTTACATGCGCGCCAACTGCGCGAGTCATCTGCGGATTGTCGTCTTTTCATTAGGAGCGCATGTATTTCAATAGGTTACTCTTAGGTCGTCACTGAATTCATATATATATATATATATATATATATATATATATATATATGTATATGTATATGTATGTATGTATGTATATATTTATAATACTAAGCGTAAAAATGGCGAACGGAAAGAAACATTCTCTTTAGAAATATTTTTCAATAATCGATCAGATCACTAATGTGTTTAATAATGCAATTTATTCGTATTTTATTAATATCTATATACATATATTTTTCATTAATAATTAAAATGATATTATTAAAGTTAGATATTAATTTTCGGATAATTGTCGAAGTATTACTGCATTCGAAACTGCAATACTCATTATCTGAAAAAAAGATAGAAAAATAGATAATTATATTATCATTTGTATATATTTTGGCTAAATTATTAGATATTTAATTATGATTGAATTTATTTACTGATTTAAAAGTTTCCAAGGATAATACGTAAAATGGACCGCCAGTCATTACGATTGGCTTTTGAGCACGCAATGATAAAAATAATATCAAATGTTTAACTTTCATTGTTAATTGCTTATCTTTTTCTGTGCTTTCTATTTTATCGTATATTATCATTTCCCAGTTGCATGCATAGACGGCATCGGCGATTTGTAAACTCTAAAGAGATGTGAAAATTTGAAAGATTTTAATCTATTTTTATCTATGTTTATGAATACCAACCAATGTGTAAATTTGGGTAGAGTAAAAACAAAAAATATATAATTGCACTGACAATGCCGAAAAGTATTCCATTAAACTCAATAATTTCGTTATTGATTCTGAGTCCATCTGTAATTGTGATATCATTGATTAAATCATA